>NC_084615.1:35888218-36098218 GCF_033978795.1 Nerophis ophidion | reverse complement strand
AAATTCTGTCACTAAAGTAGCTGCTCCTTTTAAGTGTAGTGTGTAAACTTCTATGCTAGAGTTTGTCATATTTCTTTATTTTATTTTTCTCTGCTGCAGTTCCAGCGGTGTAAGTGTGCACATCGCAGATTGAACATTCTTTACCTCCTCTGAATCAAAAAAAACAACCAATCAGTCAACCAAACCAACTAACTAATTATTCATGATTGTTCGGTCCAAAAGTCATTTAACAAATTGGCATTCAATGACCGATCAATAATACCAGACCAATAACAGTCAACGCACTGGGATTTATTGGTCAGTCAATCAACCAGTCAACCTGCCAACCTACCATTTAAGAATCACTTAATCGGATTGATCAATCAGCCAATCAGTTTACCAATTAATCAATCAACAAACAAAACAGTCTACCAACTGGGATTGATTGAGCAATCAACCTAAATTGACTCCAAACAGTCCACCTTCCTACTCACAATCAGTACATCCAATCAACAGGCCGATCAACCAACATGGGTTAATCAGTCAGTTCATCAACCAGTCAAACAAACAAAGAATTGTGATTGGTTGTCTACTAATCCACCGATCAGTGAACCGAAAAGGTTTGATTGATCAATCAACAATCACTTAGCCAAACAAAAACTTGCTAAATCGAAAGTGATCGATCAATTAACTAGTCAGTCAACCAACAAACCAAGAGCGACATTACTCCATCCATTAACTAATTATACAACCAACCAGAATTAATTGATAAACCAATCATTGAGTCAATAACCTAATATATTAGGTAACAGTGATTTATGATGACGCCATTAACCAGTCGGCTAGCATTACATCAGTCAAAATCTATCAGTTCCACTCAATTGTCACTTAAATCAATTCACCAATCAAAGGGTGTGATACAAAAATAACGTCATTGTAGCTCTAAAGCTACTTTCAAATGATCAATGAACTCTGATTTGAGTGGTCGTACATCTAGAAAAAACTAGACCAGACAACAAGCTAGTTCTTGTGCAAAATGTGTTTTGTCGAGAGGATGAATCAGCGAGCGCATCCACGTAATTAGTCGCCGCAGTGCTGCATCCATTAGTCTGCTTGATCTAATTAGCTCCTGAACATAATCAGGGCCTTATTAAGTCAAACACAGCAGTCAAGCCACATAAACAAACGTTTTTGATCACGTTTGAATTGTCTCAGGTTAACACGCTTTGATTGCTTGCGACTCCCTGGGCTACGTTGTATTGTTTACAACCAAACGCACTTTTTATCACGTAATTTAACTGAAGTTGTCAGTCCATATCAATGTTCATCCTATATGCATTTTCCACTTCTTAATGAATCAAACCACAGGATTTAAATGTTAAGTGTAATACATTGGGAATATGTATGCAAAAATCCAGACACTATATATTTAAAAAAAGGGGGGAAACTGTTGGCAATATTTCATTTATATACGAAATGGTACATGGGTTATACTTGTATAGCACTTTTCTACCTTCAAGGTACTCAAAGCGCTTTGACACTACTTCCACATTCACCCATTCACACACACATTCACACACGGATGGAGGGAGTTGCCATGCAAGGCCCTAACCACCACCCATCATGAGCAAGGGTGAAGTGTCTTGCTCAAGGACACAGCGGATGTGACAAGATTGGTATAAGGTGGGGATTGAACCAGGAACCCTCAGGTTGCTGGCATGGCCACTCTCCCAACCTTGCCATGCCGTCCCTAAATGAAAGCTTAGATTTGCATTGACTATTAGATGGCACTATTTAAAAAACTATATTTATACATATATTCAGTAAATAAACTCAACTCATTGGTCCAATAACTGGGTTTGATTGATCAGTCAGTCAACCAAATAACCAACCAACAACCTATCAGTCGAGATTTGTTGATCAGTCAGTTCACTTGATGGTCAACCAACCGTTAATCAAACAGTCAATTAACCAACCAACCAAACAATGGTAAGTTATTGAATAATCGTAATACAAAAATCACTTTACGTATTTTCCACACTATAAGGCGCACCTTCAATGAAGGGCCTATTTTAAAACTTTGTTCATATATAAGGCGCACCGCATTATAAGGCGCATAGAATAAATGCTACAGTAAAGGCTGGGGTTACGTTATGCATCCATTAGATGGAGCTGCGCTAAAGGGAATGTCAACAAAACAGTCAGGTAGGTCCGTCAAACTTTTTACTAATCCTTTTTTATTTCTTTTACGGGCGAAAATGAAGGCTGCTTACCGTAGTTGCAAAACCTGTTGTGGCTCAATATTGGTCCACATATAAGGCGCACCGGATTATAAGGCGCACTGTCAGCTTTTGAGAAAATTGGAGGTTTTTAGGTGCGCCTTATAGTGCACAAAATACGGTACTCAGGGGTTGATCACAAAGTCAACAAAGCAGTCCATCATCTGGGATTGATTGATTAATCGGTCATCCAGAAACGCCGCCAGCTTCTCTGGGCCCGAGATCATCTAAGATGGACTGATGCAAAATGGAAAAGTGTTCTGTGGTCTGAAGAGTCCACATTTAAAATTGTTTTTGGAAATGTTCGACACCGTGTCGTCCGGACCAAAGGGGAAGCGAATGATCCGGACTGTTATCGACGCAAAGTTCAAAAGCCAGCATCTGTGATGGTATGGGGGTGCATTAGTGCCCAAGGCTTGGGTAACTTACACATCTGTGAAGGCACCATTAATGCTGAAAGGTACACACAAGTTTTGAAAAGACATATGCAGCCATTTAAGTGCCGTCTTTTTCATGGACGCCCCTGCTTATTTCAGCAAGACAATGCCAAGCCACATTCAGCACGTGTTACAACAGCGCGGCTTTGTAAAAAAGAGTGCGGGTACTTTCTTGGCCCACCTGCAGTCCAGACCTGTCTCCCATCGAAAATGTGTGGCGCATTATGAAGTGTAAAATACGACAGCGAAGACCCTGGACTGTTGAACGACTGAAACTCTACATAAAACAAGAATGGGAAAGAATTCCACTTTCAAAGCTTCAACAATTAGTTTCTTCAGTTCCCAAATGTTTATTGAGAAAAGGTGATGTAACACAGTGGTGAACATGCCCTTTCCCAACTACTTTGGCACGTGTTGCAGCCATGAAATTTAATTATTTGCAAAAAAAAAAAGTTTATGAGTTTGAACATTAAATATGTTGTCTTTGTAGTGCATTCAATTGAATATGGATTGAAAAGGATTTGCAAATCGTTGTATTCCATTTATATTTACATCTAACACAATTTCCCAACTCATTTGGAAACGGGATTTGTGTATATATATATATATATATATATATATATATATATATATATATATATATACATATATATATATATATATATATATATACATATATACATATGTGTATATATATATATATATATATATATATATATACATATATGTGTGTGTGTGTGTGTGTGTATTACAAAGCGGCCCCCGACCAAAGTTTTTTTCTATTGTACTTTGAAGAATTTATCTGAATGTGCATGAACTATTTCTGTTCAACATTGTTTGAAATGTCACATGTTAAATGTTTAAATATTACCTGTCAGTTTACAGTACTGTGCCAATTGTACTACTAAATGAGTACGTATTTTCTATTGTTTCATTGAAAATAAAACAGTAAAGTCCATTTGTCTGTCATCTATTTTAATTATGAGACACAGTTGTGTCAAAGTCATGATTTTTTACTTCATGCTTGAAAAAAGAAATTCTTACTCTGAAAAAGCAGTTTTATACTTGTGGGTGTTGATGACACAGCTTTGCAACGGTTGATATTCTAGTTTCAAGCATGGTTTTCTCAATATACAGTGGGGCAAAAAAGTATTTAGTCAGCCACCGATTGTGCAAGTTCTCCCACTTAAAATGATGACAGAGGTCTGTAATTAATATCATAGGTACACTTCAACTGTGAGAGACAGAATGTGGGAAAACAATCCAGGAATTTACATTGTAGGAATTTTAAAGAATTTATTTATTATTTATTTATATGGGGACGGCGTGGCGCAGTGGGAGAGTGGCCGTGCGCAACTCGAGGGTCCCTGGTTCAAATCCCACCTAGTACCAACCTCGTTTCGTCCGTTGTGTCCTGAGCAAGACACTTCACCCTTGCTCCTGATGAGTGCTGGTTGGCGCCTTGCATGGCAGCTCCCTCCATCAGTGTGTGAATGTGTGTGTGAATGGGTAAATGTGGAAGTAGTGTCAAAGCGCTTTGAGTACCTTGAAGGTAGAAAAGCGCTATACAAGTACAACCCATTTATCATTTATTTATTTGTAAATTATGGTGGAAAATGAGTATTTGGTCAACCATACAAAGCTCTCACTGATGGAAGGATGTTTTGGCTCAAAATCTCACGATACATGGCCCCATTAATTCTTTCCTTAACACGGATCAATCGTCCTGTCTCCTTTGCAGAAAGACAGCCCCAAAGCATGATGTTTCGACCCCCATGCTTCACAGTAGATTTGGTGTTCTTGGGATGCAACTCAGTATTCTTCTTCCTCCAGACACAACAAGTTGAGTTTATACCAAAAAGTTATATTTTGATTTCATTTGACCACATGACATTCTCCCCTGTGCTGTCTGGCAAACTTCAGACGGGCCGGGACATGCAATGGCTTAAGCAGGGGGACACGTCTGGCACTGCAGGATTTGATTCCCTGTCGGCGTAGTGTGTTACTGATGGTAACCTGTTACTTTGGTCCCAGCTCTCTGCAGGTAGTTCATCAGGTCCCCCCATGTGGTTCTGAGATTTTTGCTCACCGTTCTCATGATCATTTTGACCCCACGGAATGAGATCTTGCGTGGAGCCCCAGATCAAGGGAGATTATCAGTGGTCTTGTATGTTTTCCATTGCTCCCACAGTTGATTTTTTCACACTAAGCTGCTTGCCTATTGTAGATTCACTCTTCCCAGTCTGGTGCAGGTCTACAATTATTTTCCTGGTGTCTTTCGACACCTCTTTGGTTTTGGCCATAGTGGAGTTATGAGTCTGATTGTTTGAGGCTGTGGACAGGTGTCTTTTATACAGATAACGAGTTCAAACAGGTTCCATTAATACAGGTAACGAGTGGAGGACAGAAGAGCTTCTTAAAGAAGAAGTTACAGGTCTGTGAGAGCCAGAGATCTTCCTTGTTTGAAGTGACCAAATACTTTTTTTCCACAAATAAATTCTTTAAAATTCCTACAATGTGAATTCCTGGATTTTTTTTCACATTCTGTCTCTCACAGTTGAAGTGTACCTATGATGAAAATTACAGACCTTTGTCATTATTTTAAGTGGGAGAACTTGCACAATCGGTGGCTGACTAAATACTTTTTTGCCCCACTGTAGGTCATAAAATCTCAGAAACAAGCTGTAATATCCTACTGAGATCATTCAGGACCAAAACACTTAAAACAAGTAAAACACTCTAACATAAAATCTGCTTGGTGAGAAGAATTATCTTATTAGAAAATAAACAAATATCACCCCTATTTGAGATATTCAATCTTACTTAGATTTCAGTTTTTGCAGTGCAAGCGAGGAAGCATCAGACCAGTCGATGATGTCAACATGGGAACATGCAGAGGTGATCACGTCGCCACTATAAATAGTTTGTCTGCGTCAGCACTTATAATAACAATACCACTAATACTTGCTCAATATTCAAGTCACAAAATGTATATGAAGTATTGTTGGCGCTTTTTGAATGTTTTTTTATTGGATAATATGGGCGGAATAGAGGAGCTCCCATTGGCTCCGCTGTAAGCAAACTTTTATTTGTTTATTTAATATTTAGAATGGATTTTTGAAAAATCCATCGGTCATGTCTTTCATAATGATTGTGAACAATAAGCAACATTCCAAAAAAGTGCAGTTCCCATCAAAGGTCATTAAATACAGCAGAAAACTACTTTCATAACAGCATCTTTGACAGAAGAGGATTTCCTTTAAAAAAAAGGACTTTTAGACAAGTGCTTTTGTCGTCTGTCTTAGAGAACAACACAACTCTCTTGTTCGAGCATCTTAATGAACAAATGAAGGACTACGTTCAAAAATGAAAAGCAAGGTTTTTTTTGACGCTGGAGTCGGTCCATTCTTGCACCTGGAGAGACTTGTTCTTGATCACTTCCACTGTCAAGGCCCACTTAATTAGCCATGCAAAAGTGCTGAAGGGTGAATTAGAGCAGTTAATGTGATTTGTAGTGTCTGATAATGTGCTTTATAATGACCAGCACTGAAGCCTTGTTGGACCTGACTTGCATCGTGTGGAAACACTAATTTTTTTTGTCCTCCGTGTGATCGATCAAACAGAGACTAATGGATGTGGAATCGAACTCATCTACGTTGCAATTGAGGCACGCACGTGCAGCACTAACCCTCCTTTCAATCATTATTCATTACAAACATATAGTCTAACTCCATGAGGTAATTCCTGAAGGAATTGCGTGTGACTGCTCCCAATGCTCAAGTTGAACTGAAATCCTGGAATAATTTTTTTTAGAATTGTTGAAGTAGAGCACACAATTCCCAAACAGGCGGAATATTATGAAGTTGGAACGGATTGAATCGGATAAAAAATGTGGGAGTTGTGAAACTTTGACGAATATCCTATTGATTTCAATGGGAATTCCCCCAAAATTTGGGAAAACCGTGAATCTTTCCATTTTAAAAAAAACAACTCATTTTTTGTGTGAAGTGAATTATATTTCTATAGCGCTTTTCTCTAGTGACTCAAAGCACTTTTACATAGTGAACACCAATATCTAAGTTACATTTAAACCAGTGTGGTTGGCACTGGGAGCAGGTGGATAAAGTGTCTTGCCCAAGGACACAACGGCAGTGACTAGGATGGCGGTAGCGGGGGTTGAACCTGGAACCTTCAAGTTGCGAGCACGGCTACTCTACCAACCGAGTTATACCGCCCTGTGGAGGTTGCCCTCCCGTGGGTCCTCCAGACCACCAAGCATCGACACGAGGGCCCGTGTTTCAGGATGTAATATGGGTTTATTTACAGGGTTTTCCATTCTTTTGCTTTTCAGCACAGAGTCTGTCTCTCTAGATTTGTGTCTGTGTCGCTCTCACTCCAGCTCCAACAACTTTCTGCTTCCGGCTGCTGCCTTTTAACAGAGCGACATGTGATTAGATAACCAGGCCCAGGTGGGCCATCTATGCTACCTGTCGCTGATCTCAAAACCGGTCCTGGCACACCCCGCTTCACTGCAGGTCCGCAGGCCACGCCCCCCCTCCACACGCTCCTATTGTCCTAATTAAGAGGAATGATTTGACGGTGGAATGGTTGAAGTGGTTTGAAAAAAGTGGGAGGAGGAGTGGACAGAAAAAAGTGTGGAGAAAGGGCTTTGGAAAAACAGGAATTCTGAAAAATCGTGGAATTTTTTTGGAACTAGTTTGAATTTCCAGAAGAGTGGAATGTGCTGAAGGTAGAATGGTTTGAATCGGTTAAAAAATGTGGAAATGCTGGAAGTTTGAAAAATGGCTAATTCATTTTAAATGGGAAAAAATGTCTCCCTCGGGAGGTGTTTCGGGCAAGTCGGACAGGTAGGAGGCCACGGGGAAGACTTTGTCTCCCGGCTGGCCTGGGAACGCCTCGGGATCCTTCGGGAGTGTCACAACTGTGCTCGGTTTAAAGTTGTTTCTTCGATGCAGAGAATGATTTGCACGGGCGAGACGTGACTGTGAGTACATTTTCTTTCATTTAATACTATAACTAATAAGACAAACAAAAGGCACGTACAAGGGCGGAAGTACAAAACTAGGCTGTGAAACAAAAGACTAGCATAAATGCTGGAAACTACAGAAACACTTGCTCGACTGGCATGAATGATAATGACTATAAACAAAACTAGCACAATAGCATAAATACACAAACTTACAAGGCATGGAACTGGACGAGGGCATGAAGGAGTTGCAGCAAGGGTAGCGTGTGTGCGTGTGAAGATCCCAGAATGAAGACAAGAAAAAGAGTGACTTAAGTAGCCGTGATCATTAGTTAAAACAGGTGAGGCTGAGAACAGGGACGTGACATGACGGGTGAAAACTAATGAGTTGGCATGGAGACGAAAACAAACCAGGAAGTGCCAAGACAGAACCAAATGTCCAAAAAACCAAACCGAACACGACCAAAACAAAACATGATCCATAGGTGTGACAGGGAGGAGCTGGACCAAGTGGCTGGGGAGAGGGAAGTCTGGGCTTCCCTGCTTAGGGTGCTGCCCCCGAGACCTGACCTCGGATAAGCGGAAGAAGATGGATGGATGGTCCCGGAAAAACTGGAATTCTGCGAAATCTGGGAATTTTTTGGGAATTTGTCGATTCCCGAATAGGCTGAACAATTTGAAGTTGGAACGGTTTGAATTGGATGAAAAATGTGGAATGTACAGCGCGCCAAAATCTGGAGAAGAAGAATAATAACAAGTTGAATAAAAAAATCAATGAATTTTGGTGTGGAAAACCAGATATGTGAATGCTTTGGAACATTCACAGATATATTATTTGAATAAGTTGTTGTCAGTAAGGCCCATGTTGCCCAGATTGCTGAAAACCTTGCATGTGTTTCAAACAGTTAAATGTGAGGAGACAACAACGCATGCAGCCGTGAGGAATTCTTCCATTTCCAAAGTCCCGCATTGGCTTGTTCGACACGTTTGTGCGAGAGACATCTGGTGTTATATGGGATAGCAGTTACCGTAGCAACATAGCACGTGCCGCCGCTGCCGTCGTGGGAACAGGAAGACGAGCGGGCGAGCCGTCGCTGGCTGGCGGCGAAGACAATCAGCTTGGCGGAGAGGACGCCTGCTCATGTCTTGCGGTAACTTGCACGGAAAATATTTCTGTGAGCACAAACCTGCCAAATATCAACGTTTTTCAAGTGTAAAAAGAAGTAAACCTGCACACTGCTTCAGTCTTACTCTGTGTTCTCTCACATTTAACTCCCATTAGGGATCTTTAAAAGTGGCCATTTTTCTAAAATGAAAAAATAATACAAGTTGAAATGAAACTTTTAACCCTTCAAATACAGTGGCACTGCCTTATAGATTCAGTTGAACTAAGCAGCCAAATTACTATAATAAGGTAACATCCAGAATAAAGTAGATTGACTCAACCTTTGAAGACAGAGATACTTCCAATCTCGTGGTGTGGAGTTGTGATATTTCAGTAACAGTATATTTAACACATTTTTAGGGTTGTGGTTCTAATCTTGTCATCACACGTTGCCTCTGTGGAGGGGGTGGGGCCTGCGGGCCTGCAACGAAGCGCGGTGTGCCAGGACCGGCTTTGAAATCAGCGACAGGTGATTATTTAATCACATGTTTCTCTGTTAAAGGCAGCAGCCAGGAGGAGAAAGGAGTTGGAGTGGGAACTGGAGGAGAGAGGAAGCGAGAAAGAGAGACACAGACAATTGCTGAAAAGCCACAGAAAGACTATACTTGGAAAAATAAACGTCATTGTGAATCTAAACTTGACTCTCATGTCAATGCCTGGTGGTCCGAAGAACCCACTGGAGGGAAACCTCCACAGCCTCTTTGTCCATCACTGGTACACTTTATGTGTTAGTGTACTAAAATAACAAAAATGTTCTTTACCGTCATACAAATGTAAAAATAAGTTAACCTCCAGGATAAAGTCAAAAGACTCACCCTTAGAAAACAGAGTCGCCGAGTTGCAATGTTTTATTTATAGTATTTTTAACACGTTCTTTTCTGGTTCTTTGGTTGGCAAAACATTTCCGCATGTTGTCCACGACTGAGAGTCTTGTGTGTTTGCATCCCACAAACAAAGCTAAATAAAAAGCAAAACTCTCACTTTAGATGCTCGTTGAGCTAAAGCCTTGCACAATGAAACGCTTCTGTTTGACTTTCGAGGCTTAGTTCTCCCAGTCAAACTCCAAACGGTACAACTTTTTGGGCGTTTAACTTTCGTCACCGTATTTAATGGCCTTGTGTTTTTTGCAACGAACATTAAAATGCATGAAAATGTCGATAAAACCTCCCCAGAGGATGAAATGCCCTGAACTCTGCCTGCAAGGTGATTCATTCTGCTACTTCTACTTTTTTTCCAGCTCCAAATATTTACTACATCCTTGTCCAAGCGTGTGTGTTGTTAAATATTGTACACTGCACACACACACACACACACACACACACACACACACACACACACACACACACACACACACACACACACACACACACACACACACACACACACACACACACACGCACACACACATTCTTGTATTTGTTACCTTCTTGAGACCTCCGAAAAATGCTTGCCTCTTTAGGACCACCCTTTCTAGATATATAAAGTTTTTGTATTTACAATATAATAATATATACGTACAATGCAAAAATTAAAACAACTTGTTGTGAAAAATTAGTTGGAATTTCTCAAGAAAAAGGTCACAATTTCACAAGAAAAACATGGAAATTTGGCAGTATTATAATAAAAAGTCGTACTTTTACTCAACGGAAGTCAACATTTAAAAGAAAAACTGAACATTTGTGCAATATTATGATTAAAGTTGGAATTTTGCTCAAAAGCAGTCGCAATTTTACAAGAAAAGATTAAAATGTTGGCAATTTTATGAAAAGAGACGTAATTTTACCCAGCAAAAGTCACACTTTTATCAGAACACTTAAAAATGTTGGCAATTTTATAATAATAATCGGATTTTTACCTGGCAAAATTATGACAAAAGCCACAATTTTACTCAAAAAACTTCATTATTTTACGAGTACAACAGAAAAATTGGCAATATTGTGATAAAAGTCAGAATTTTAAATGACAGATGTCGCCGATTTGCATTGAAAAATAATAATTTAACATAAAAGTAATAATTTAATGGGGAATATTGCAATATAACAGAAATAGACATAGTATGACATTTTTTTCCCATTTTTATAAGAAAAAACAAAAAACAAACCGTATAAATATATACATGTATAAATATATATATATATATATATATATATATATATATATATATATATATATATATATATATATATATATATATATATATATTTATTTATTTATTTTGGCCAAAGGGGGCACATTTCAAATTCTTACACACATTTGTTTTTTAATATGTTGGCCAGAGGGGGTGCACTTTTAAAACAGATACACAGTCAATTTGATAAATCCCTCCTTTTTAGGACCACCCTCATTTTGATAGATTTCACCACCAGGGGTGCAAATGAGACATTTTCTATTAGATGCGATGCTTTTCCGTATTGATACCATGATTTATGTCCTAACTTGTTCACCGGTAGTCTTATGGACGGTACTTTTCCCTGTTGGTCTCTCAAGAAGGGTGGAAATACAAACACACACACACGCACGCACACGCGCACACACACGCACACACACGCACACACACACGTCCTCGAGGCCTGCCTGCCATGAGACCTTGGTTAATCATCCTCGCGGGCCAAAAGTCACAGAAGCCACAAATCAATGTTTAAATGTGTGTGTCTGCTGTATTAAGTAGTAGCGATCGATTCCCACACCAGCACATGAGCGAGCTAAAAGGGAAGGGGAAAGATGGAGGACAGCGAGAGAAAGATGGCAGCACGTGCGGCGGCATGGCAACACTTTTAACTCACCTGCTTCATTTAGTTCACAATGAACACATGCTGACCTTTTCCTCTGTCTTATATGCACTCCTTCTCCCTCACTTGGCCACAACATAGACACAAATCTTTGTGAGGTTAGAGGTCACTGATGTAAGATGATCGTCCAAAAGCAAGCTTATCAATCATAATTTTCAGTGAGGGCCACATGGTTTCTCTTCGAGGACCGTTTGTTTCACTCAATATATTTAATGTGTAACCTGCTCAGGATATTATTACATGATTCCCTATGTTTGAATAGTCTTTTTCATGTTCAAATCATGAGTCAGGGGAGCACGCATTTTCCATCCATCCATTCATCATCTTCCGCTTATCCGAGGTCGGGTCGCGGGGGCAGCAGCCTAAGCAGGGAAGCCCAGACTTCCCTCTCTCCAGCCACTTCGTCCAGCTCTTCCCGGGGGATCCCGAGGCGTTCCCGGGCCAGCCGGGAGACATAGTCTTCCCAACGTGTCCTGGGTCTTCCCCGTGGCCTCCGACCGTTTGGACGTGTCCTAAACACCTCCCTAGGGAGGCGTTCGGGTGGCATCCTGGCCAGATGCCTGAGCCACCTCATCTGGCTCCTCTCGATGTAGAGGAGCAGCGGCTTTACTTTGAGTTCCTCCCGGATTGCAGAGCTTCTCACCCTATCTCTAAGGGAGAGCCCCGCCACCCGGCAGAGGAAACTCATTTCGGCCGCTTGTACCCGTGATCTTATCCTTTCGGTCATGACCCAAAGCTCATGACCATAGGTGAGGATGGGAATGTAGATCGACCGGTAAATTGAGAGCTTTGCCTTCCGGCTCAGCTCCTTCTTCACCACAACGGATCGATACAATGTCCGCATTACTGAAGACGCTGCACCGATCCGCCTGTCGATCTCACGATCCACTCTTCCCCCACTCGTGAACAAGACTCCTAGGTACTTGAACTCCTCCACTTGGGGCAGGGTCTCCTCCCCAACCCGGAGATGGCATTCCACTCTTTTCCGGGCGAGAACCATGGACTCGCACATGGAGGTGCTGATTCTCATTCCGGTCACTTCACACTCAGCTGCAAACCGATCCAGTGAGAGCTGAAGATCCCGGCCAGATGAAGCCATCAGGACCACATCATCTGCAAAAAGCAGAGACCTAATCCCGCGACCACCAAACCGGAACCCCTCAATACCTTGACTGCGCCTAGAAATTCTGTCCGCATTTTAAAAAATAAAAACGCATTTTATTCCAACCAAAAAATGTTTGGGATATAATAATTACAAGGGTGTCCAAACCTTTTCACCGAGCACCACACACTAAAAAGTCCAAGTATGAGGGGTCCATTTAGACACGTTTGATTGCACACGCAAAGATGATCTGCTAAACGTGTGCAGAGTGTATTGTGTCTGTTAAGTTAAAGTTAAAGAACCCATTATTGTCACACACACATTAGGTGTGGCGAAATTAATCTCTGCATTTGACCCATCACCCTTGATCACCCCCTGGAAGGTGAGAGGAGCAGTGAGCAACAGCGGGGGCCGCGCCCAGGAATAATTTTTGGTGATTTAACACCCAAATCCAACTCCTGATGCTCAGTGGCAAGCAGGGAGGTAATGGGTCCCATTTTTATAGTCTTTGGTATGTGAGCGGAATAAGTTGTGCAATCCATTTAGTGTCTCTGTCTTCATTATAATGCAAAATATATGTTGATCATCAAAATGCCCACAATATCGGGAGGAGAAAATTCAAATATAACTATTTAGCACACGCAATGTGATTTATCAACACTCGTCAGCATCACCTATTTTGTGTTTTATTTAGCACGTGTCAGGAGAACGTGCAAACTGACAGTTCCACGCACGTCTGCAGGAAAGACAATCCTCCGTCATACGTGCGTGTCGAAATTCTGAATGGTCAGAAATTAAAATATTAGACACATTGTCGTTTTAGTAACATCATTTTATAATATTTATGGCTGCTGGAGAACTTAGAGCCTGATTAAAAACACATATAACTGATGCGTTTTGGTGTCATTTAGTTTAATTTTATCAATAACGTTTGTTTGTTTTTATCCAAATAGAATATATATTATTCAAATATTTATTTTAGGAAAAATATGTCCTTAAGTATGCATTTTTGCGTGTTGAGCGGGGTAAGTGCAGCCTTTCTCCATTTAGCGCACCTTCAGCTTTAATAAAAAAAAGTGTTTTTAATGTAGTTGCTCTACACAACTGCTTCTAAAATGCCCATAAAAAGTGCATGTTTCAAAAGGTTCATAAAAAAAAATAAAAAATCTGCACAATTTATGGTAAAATACCGGCAGCAGTGGTTGCCAGTATTTCACCATAAAAAATAAAGTCACAATGTGTAGGATATCACGGTTGATGTTGAATCAGTTAAGTTTACAGCCGATAACTGTTTTTGCTTACGGGAAATTATTATGAAAAAACTCATATATTGTTAATCAGTTTGCATTTTTTTTTTAAAGAATTGACAGTAAAACACTGAAATAGGCTCCAGCGCCCCCCGCGACCCAGACTACCGAAGCGGTAGGAAATGGATGGATGGATGGATCCTGGGAGCTGTGGTTCTCGGGTATTTACCGTAAAAGAAATTAGGGCCAATTTCAGTGTTGCCAATCAGTCTATCCCCAGGTGCATGTCTTTGGAGGTGTGAAGAAGCCGGAGTACTCAGGGAGAACATGCAAACTCCACACAGAAAGTCCTCTCGTCCGGGAATCAAACCCAGGGCCTTCTCACTGTGAGGTAGCAATACTAGTATCTGCAAAATGCCTGTGTTGTCGGAGACATGTGAGCGGTACATGAGGATTTTAACTTGAAAGTATTTGTACAACCTTTCACTGGACAACTCACAACATAGCCTTCCGCAACATGTTTCTTCCAGTGAGCTGTTAAAAATGAGGTCTTAAAGAATTAATTTTCTAAAAGTTTAGAACATTTTGACTTCAAGATGCCGTGGACTACTGAACAAAAGACATTTATAGTTGAGGCTTATTTTCGGCTGAATTCTATCCACGCGGGTCAATTGCAATTTAAAGAACGGTTTGGATGTCGTGAATTTCCTGCCCACTTAAAGGCCTACTGAAATGAAATGTTCTTATTCGAACGGGGATAGCAGGTCCATTCTATGTGTCATACTTGATCATTTCACGATCTTGCCATATTTTTGCTGAAAGGATTTAGTAAAGAACATCGACGATAAAGTTTGCAACTTTTGGTCGCTAATAAAAAAGACTTGCCTTTACCGAAAGTAGCAGACAATGTGCGCGGGACGTCACGGGTTGTGGAGCTCCTCACATCCTCACATTATTTACAATCATAGCCAACAGCAGCTAGAGCTATTTGGACCGAGAAAGCCACAATTTCCCCATTAATTTGAGCGAGGATGAAAGATTTGTGGATGAGGAAATTTAGAGTGAAGGGCTTGAAAACAAAAAAGGAAAAAAAAAAAGGCGATTGCAGTGGGAGCGATTCAGATGTTATTAGACACATTTACTAGGATAATTCTGGAATCCCTTATCTGCCTATTGTGTTGCTAGTGTTTTAATGAGATTAAATAGTACCTGAAAGTAGGAGGGGTGTGACCACGGGTGTGTTGACCGCCAGAGTCTCTGAGGGAAGTCACGCGGCTGCAGCAGGACGGAAGCTCCGCTGATGTCTCCGGTAAGAGGACTTATTACCACAATTTTCTCACCGAAAACTGACGGTTGACATGTAGTCGGGATCCATGTTCGCTTGACCAATGTGATCTATAGCAATGCTTCACCTTCAGGAATTTTAAACAAGTGTGTTTGTGTGGCTAAAGGCTAAAAGCTTCCCACCTCCATCTTTCTACTTTGACTTCTCCATTATTAATTGAAAAAATTGCAAAAGATTCAGCAACACAGATGTCCAGAATACTGTGTAATTATGCGATTAAGGCAGACTACTTATAGCTTGGATCAGGCTGGAAAATAATGTCCACTACAACCCGAGACGTCAAATGCACGCGTCATCATACGTATCATCATACCGCGACGTTTTCAACACGACACGTCACGGGAAATTTAAAATTGCAATTTAGTAAACTAAAAAGGCCGTATTGGCATGTGTTGCAGTGTTAATATTTCATCATTGATATATAAACTATCAGACTCTGTGGTTGGTAGTAGTGGGTTTCAGTAGGCCTTTAATGATCTACAGACGGGTCAACAAGTTCCGAACCCATGGGACTGTTAATGACCTCCATCGTAAAGATACTAACAGACAATCACACTTTGGACGCCCGAAATCATCAAGGACACCACAGAACGTTGATGCAGGCACAGACTCTGTTGTTCGCAGCCTACGCAAGTCTGTGTGTCAACAAAGTCAGGAACTTTGAATGAACCAGGAGTCTGTGCAGAGAATTTGGATCGCAGATCTCGACCTCTATCCTTACAGGATACAGGTTGAACAAAATCTTACACTTGCCGACACGAGGAAACGAGTGATCATACGCCAGTGGTTTTGTGATAAGATTGTCGCTGCGCCAAACTTCCTTGACAATGTCTGGTTTTCGGATGAGGCATATTTTCTGCTGTCAGGTCATGTGAATTCTATGAACAACATCTTCTGGGGTAGCACAGCCCCTGAGTACTGTCTGCAAAGGCCATTACACTCTGTCAAGTGCACTGCATGGGTTGCCATCTCCAAACATGGCATCATTGGACCATTCTGGTTCGAGGACGACAACGAGCGGTTTGTGACAATCAACACAGAGTGATATGTTTAGGTTCTTGGTAAATTTTGGACAGCACTTGATAGATGAAGAGGGGTCGTCAGGGACCACCACTGGTTCCAGCAGGATGGTGCCACCCCCCATACCTCAAACGAATCATTGGCATGGCTACAGCATCGTTTCCCTGACCAACTGATCAGCCGCAAGTGTGGTCGCCGTATTCACCGATTTTTACATGTGGGGATACCTTAAGGACAGGGTGTATGGCAACAACGCCCAGACTATCCCTGACCTGACGGCAGCAATCACAGCAGCAATAAGAGCGATCCCAAGGGAAGAATGTGGGAGGGTCATCGAGAACTTTGCCCGCTGGATCCAAATTTGCAACGGAGAGCTCATTAAGAGCACATTTTTTGAGCGCCAGTTAAACAAAGAGTTTTTGTGGTACTACAGACTAGAAACTTTAGAGATGTCTGCTACATAGACTTAACTTAATGTAGCTGAATTTTTGTGTTAATCTAAATAAACTTTTGAAAGAGTTTTGATTTTTATTGATGGCCCACAGCGTAACCCGAAATAACAGACATTTTCTAGTACTTAGTACTAATATACTTCTCGCGCTTTTCTACCTTTCTAGATACTCAAAGCGCTTTGACGCTATTTCCACATTCACCCATTCACACACTGATGGTGGGAGCTGCCATGCAAAGAAGGCACTAACCACGAGGCATCAGGAGCAAGGGTGAAGTGTCACACAACTTTGTCACTCACAAAGCTGACCGCAACTTTTGTCTTTAAATATATATAATGTCTGTTTTTATCTCTTTTTTTCATATATTTGATTTATGAACAGAAGAACTTGAATACACCTCACGGTGATGCTTGGACACGTCATCAGTGATAAACCTGGGGTCATTGGGTGTTTCGGGTCTTTAATCATCAGCCACCCTCGCCCGGGCGACCCAGCCGGGGGTGATTAGACCCCGGCCTGTGTGCAAGTAGCGCACCACGGATCCCCCTACGGATCCACAGCCACCGGGAGGATTTTTCTGCGGCCTCAAGGATGTTCTTGGTGGCTTTTCTGGATTGCAGTCCTCTAATGCCAAGGATTCTGAACACACCCTGTAGTGAGTGACCAGCAAAACCCCTGCACCCAATTTCGACTGGTTCGCAGCGGCCTCTCCAGCCGTTACTCCGACACTCTGCAGTGAGCTCAGCGTATTTGGACCTCTTTCGCTAATTTGCTTTGTCAATCCCCTCCTCCCAGGGGACAGTCAGCTCCAGTAGCACCACTTGCTTGGTTGACTCCGATGTTAACACCATGTCTGGGCAGTGTGACGTGGTAGCGATGTTGGCCGGGAACTTGAGTTGCATTCCGAAGTCAACATGGAGCTGCCAGTCACAAGCGGTGGCGAGGAGCCCTCCTGAGAAGTTGGGCTTGCGGTTTGCCTTCTGTCCTGCTCTGATGAAAGTGATTGACTGCTTCGGGGCGACCTGGGACTTGATGTTATGTATCGCTGCGCAGATAGAATCCGCCAGGGCTTTTAAAACTTGGTCGTGGCGCCAGCGATTCTTCAGTTGGCGCTTCTCCTTGCCACGGGCCCGGTCAAAGCGTGGTTTTGGAAAGCTGCCGAGGCCTGCCCTCCCCTTTGCCACAGTACCCAGCAAGGTTTTGTGCCTCAGCCACGCCTTTGCTCTGCTTATGGCTTCTTGTGCCTGCCACTTCCTCCCGGTCTTAACAATGATTCCTGCCGAAGCGACCTTGACATCTGTGGAGTCCCTGTACATCATTACCTCTCTGGAGCGGGTGACCTTTAATTCCTCCAACAATCCCCTGAGAAGGAGCTGCAACTTGGTGGAATGGCCATAAAGAGCAATGCTGCTTAAGGACCGAGGAAGCCCCAGCCATCTCCTTAGGAACTGACTGATGGTCTTCTCTAGCACCTCAACCGTCGTCATTGGTACCTCGTAGATTAACAGAGGCCAGAGTATTCTAGGCAAGACTCCGTGTTGGTACATCCAGGCTTTAAACTTTCCTGGGAGACCAGATTTGTCGATGGCTGTGAGCCATGAGGTCAGGTCGCTCTTTGTCTGCTGCAAAGCCACTGCGTCCTTCAGGGGGCTATTAAAGATCTTGCCCAGGCTCTTGACAGGTCTTTAAGTCACCGTTGGAATCAAGGACCCTCCAACTGTAAAGCGGAAATGGTCGGCCACTTTACCTTTCTTTAGGACCAGAGACCTGGACTTTGCTGGCTTGAAGCTCATCTTTGCCCATGTGATGAGCCGTTCGAGCCCCTGGAGGAGCCACCTGCACCCAGGCACAGATGTGGTCATCAGTGTCAAGTCATCCATAAAAGCTCTTATGGGGGGCTGCCGGGTCCCAGATCTTGATTTTGGCCCTCTGCATTCAACATCCGCAGACTTGACAATCATGTTCATTGCCAAGGTGAAGAGTGACAATGAGATTGTACAACCAGTGATTATGCCCTTCTCCAGGCGGTACCAGGCAGATGTTACGTGGCTTGAGGAGACTCTTGCGTAGAAGTTGTGGTAGTAGTCCATGATGAAGTTGCAGATCTTCCCAGGAACATGGTGTCTTGTCAGTGCTGTTTCAACATGTTTGTGCGGGATAGATCCATAGGCGTTGGTTAAGTCAAGCCAGAGAGTTGCCAAATCTCCTTTGCTCTCCCTTGCCTCCCGGATCAACTGCGTCACCACTCTTGTATGCTCCAGGCACTCTAGGTACTCCCCCCTTCTGGACAGAGGTGTCTATGTAGGCGTTCTTCAAGAGGAACTCAGTTAGTCATTGGGACATGATTTTAAAGAATATCTTGCTCTCAACGCTGAGCAGCGAGATTATACGAAACTCCTCGATGTTGCTGGAGTTCTCTTCCTTCGGGATCCAGACGCCTTCCGCGTATCTCCACTGGGCGGAGACTTTCCCTCTCCGCCAAATCACCTTCAAGATCTTCCACAGACGTTTGAGGAGCCGTGGACACTGCTTGTAGACCTTGTAGGGTACACCGCTGGGGCCGGGAGGCGAACCAGATCTTGCAGCTTTCACAACTTCCTTTACCTTTGCCAGGGTGGGTTCGTCACTGTTGAATTGGGACACTGGATCTGCTGGAGTCACCAGTGCCTCAGAAGGGCCAAGCTCTTGATCTCTTGAAACATCACTGAAGGTGGCATTGAGATGATGGTCAACCTCATCTACAGGGCAAGCGAGGTGACCACTTCGCTTCTGGCCCAAAAGCCTCTTAGTGAAGGTGAAGGGGTTGCCAATGAAGGCGCTTCGCTTCCGTGCCCTTTCCTTTTCCCTCCTTCGATGACATTCGGCCCTCTTTAACGTGATGAGCTTCTTTCTTACGATGTTAGTGAGTTCCGACAGAGGAGGTCTCTCCTCTTCCTTGGCTGCCTTAAAATGACGTCTTAAGGATTTGAGTTCTTGCCTCAACTCGCTTATCTTGACTTCCCGCCGATTGAGTTTTGCTGGGTTTCTAGCTGCTCCTTGCTTCTGTTCCACTCCAAAACGCTCACCTCCTATGCTTATTATAAGGGAGCACATGGTTTGGAGTTTCTGGTCAGCGTCACCCTTCGAAATGGATTCCAGGGTTTCATCTACGTCCTCATCCAGCCTTGTCCACTCCTGGCTGTTAGCGACAGGCCATTTCACCCGGCGGTGTTCCGATTTTCTGCTTGGTGGGGGGAAACGTGTTGCTTGGAGGTTCCGGGTACTGTGGGTAGACTCCGGACCTGGCTCCTCCTCCGTCTGACCAGGTTCTGCAGCAGGCACAACAGGAACTGTTGCATCGGCTGCCGTTTCTGAGCGTTGCTTCACTTGTTCCCTCCCAAGGCAGGCCATCTTAGTCTGGTGGATATTCAGACCTGTCAAATTTTTGCAGACCTTGCCGCATATGCAGACTGCGCTCGTAATCCGTTGTCCATTTGCTTGGGTCATAACCAGTAAATCCGTCCGGTTGGGATGCTCATCTTCCCCCCCTCTCGGGCATCCCTGGGGGTATTTTCCTGTATGGTTCTTCGTAGCAAGATTTGGGTGCCCCCTCGCGGGAGCTGTAGGTCAGACAGCTGGCCTTCCCTACCCTGGTTGCCGTCTCTCCGGGCTGTCCACTGTCTCTCCAGTTGTCACCTCTCTTTACGTGGACGTCATCCAGCCTTTCCTGGAGGTCACTGGCTCAGCCAGATGTGATGGAACTTGAATGCACCTCTTGGTGATGCTTGGACACATCATCAGTGATAAACAAAATTAAACGATATCAAAATAGACCCCACATAGAAGTTTGGACACACCTGAGTTATTAGTATCAAATTGTCCTCTTTTTTCTTATTACAGCACGCGTTTTTGCTCTTTTTTTTACATTCTTACAGTTGTTGTTTTTATTCTAAAAATAGGCAGCGGGCCAACAAAATTGTCATAATTCGTTGCCCAGATCATGTTTTGTTCAGTTAGTTTGATTCCTTCAGTTCTGTTTTCAGCACCCCTGTGTTTGTGTTTTGGTTGCCATTGGTGCTGATGACTTTCACCTGCCTCTAAATCAGGGGCCTCAGACAGGCGGCCCGCGAGACGTTATTCTGCGGCCCCCACCGTAATATGAAATTTAAATGTTAGTGCGGCCCGCAGTTTGTATATGAGTAGTGCTTGACAGCGTTGTGTGCGGAGCTGAAGGAATCTACCAATCACGGTGTGGTATATGGCTCTTGACGGCGGAACATTGACGTCTACTGCGTGATGCAAGCAGAGAAATGTTTTACCGCTTTTCCACTAGACCCGCACGCGCTCTTTCTCACACGCTCGCTTGCCCACCTGCTCGCTCTTTCTCTCAAGCTCTCTCTGTCACTGTGTATGTGTGTCTCTCTCACTCCCTCCCCTGGCGCCGCTGTAACAGTCCGGGCCGGGGAGACAAGCGTTCCGTGTAGCTTCCGAAGCACTCCGCCGAAGGACCGAGCGACAATACAAAACTGTGGTGCTCTGATAGAGAGTCGCTGGGCGAATCGGACGTGTAACACGTTAGCCGTGATGTTAGCCCGTTCGGGGCTAATTGTGCTACCGTAACTGTAAACTCCATAGCGTGCTCGTAACCACATTCTAGCTGCCGACATGGCGACATACAACCTTCACCTTCATGCTTGTCACTACTATTGCATGCTGGGTAGTGTAGCTTTTATATTTCCTAGCTTTCCTGGCCTTTTATCTTTAAGAAGCTTTAGCAGTTTTCAAAGAGAATGCACTTTTCGTTTCTTCTTGTCTAAATGGTCATTTCTTTCTTTGTTTTCTCTTTTCCTTGTATTTCTTTTCTTTTCTTTTCTTTTTTTTCTCTTCTTTTTTGTTTTGTAAAACTGTATAAAGAGACACAAAATATATGTCAAATAAACACTACTAAGTAACAACATGTCCATAAATGTTTGCTGCATAACATGTTTTCACACATACACACACAGCCAATACAATAGCATGTAAACAGTTCTCATAAACTTATGTAAATAGCCCTACATAGCCCATGTAACACTCAAAGCCACACATGAATAAGATTTACATATGGAATGCTAGTAAACAACACACGATACTACACATTATATACTGAGGATGAGAGACACAAACATTGCACCCTCCTTTAGAGGAGTGAGCTAGAGAGCAAAGAAGCTACATGCTAAGTAGCCACAAGCTAAAACAGGAGTACAAGCTATCGTCCCATAGTACTATTTCTACATTTACACGCGCACACAACGTCTTCATGTTACTCATAAAATAGACACAGGACTTAAAATGTTTCCAAGGCACTTTGTGGGAAGAAACAACAAACTTTGAGCGCTGAAACACGTAAAGACGTCTCGTGTGTAAACGAGTGAGCGTCTGACTGTCACGCGGAGGAGGGAGCAACTCACTTTCAAAATAAAGTTCCTTTCTTATACCTGATAATGTTACGTCACACTATGACTGATTTATTTTGTTGATACTCATTTTGTTCATTTATATTCTGATTGTGGTTTGTGTTGAAAATAAGACATTTAAAAGTATTTTTTATAAGAAATCTTTTCTTGTATTCCCGCCTCACCCAGACTCTGCATCCCGTGGCCCCCAGGTAAATTGAGTTTGAGACCCTTGCTTTAAATAGTGTTCGAGACGCTCACCTGCTTCCGGGCATTAATCAGAGAGCTACTTATTCCTGTTTTTCGCCACACTCAGTCTAGCTGTCTTGTTTGCGCGACACAACAGGTACGACGTGTACCCTTTTCATCCCCGAGCCAAGTTTCGCCATTTGTTTGCCTGTTTTTTCATGCTAGGCTTTTGCGTTCGCTATTTGCCTAGCTTCTCGTGCTATCGGCATGCTTGTTTTGTTTGTTTTGTATCCAGTATGATTTATGAAGACAAAATATTTTCCCTACCTACAGTGTTTCCGTTTGCATCCTGGGATAACGATCCGCGCAGTAAAATGCGACCACGCCATGACAGAAATGATGCTAACATAATGTTTTTTGCACGGTCAGATGATTCTCAATTTTTAAAGACATGCATTTTTTTTTCCTGCCAAAATTGAAAGAACAAATATGTTAAGGAATAGAAATGAATAATTTATTGATGCACATTTTTTCCAGGCCACATAAAAGGACGTGGCGGGTCAGACGTGGCCTCCACACCAAGTTTGACACATGGGGTTTAAAGTCATTATAGATATGTTTTGGAGTTTTTTTGGTTGACCAAGGTGGAGGCGTGGGGTGTGAGGCCCGCCCTGAGGAACCTGATGGGAAAATGTCAAGCAACTTTCAAAAGCATGCAGATAGAAAGCCATTAAATAAGTGTGGCGTGACACAGCGGCGCACTAATAGTCGCCTCTCCAGCCACGCACCTCAGCAAATGTCATCGTTTTTACTTGGCGTGATGGAGGTAGGTGAGTCATCCTACGTGTGACTCACTAAACTAGACAGGGTACGAAGAAACACAAGGAACCCTCAATATAATTCACCAAAAAAAGAAGAACAATTACATATTTTTCTGTTGAATGTGTTGTGCCACTTATTTGTTTCACTACTTTCTGTTTTATTTGGACATCTCCAAACGTCCGCTTTACTTCCCACGTAATCAATGCGGACAACATTTAAACAAACTGCGCAGTGGTCTTGTGGTTCGAGTGTCTGCCCTGAGATCGGTAGGTCGTGAGTTCAAACCCCGGCCAAGTCATACCAAAAGGATACCATTACCTTCCTGCTTGGCACTCAGCATAAAGGTTCGAAATGGCGGTTGAATCACCAAAAAGGATTCCCAGGTGTGGCCACTGCTACTGCTCACTGCTCCCCTCACCTCCCAGGTAATTGGTCAAACGCAGAGAGTAATTTCACCACACCTAGTGTGTGTGACTATCATTGGTACTTTAACTTTTACCTACGGCTTACTAAAGTGGTGATGCTGCGTTCGAGTTACCTGGGACGTCGGAAGTCAGAGTGGATGAAGTCACAGCCGAGTTGTGAGCCTTCCGGTTACGATGTTGGAAATCAAGACGACCAAATCCACGAAAAATGTTTTTCCGCGTGCATTGTTTGAATAGTAACGGAGATAAATTTCTACATATATCCATAATTAAAAGTAATTTATTTTGTTCCATAGTCATATTTGAAATAGCTGGTGTTCCATCTGGTACTCTGTTTATCTTTTCCCTATTTTCTGACCGATGATACACTGTAGACGACCTTGTGCTCGGAATGCAGGAACAGCGATACTCCTTCTTCCTATCTCTTTCTGGCTCCAGCTGAGGAAGACAATAGATAACTGTATTCGCTCTGTATGGGAGGAGGGGAGGGCGAGGGGCGTAGTGAAAAAGGCAAGACTTCCGTAGTATTGGCAGATCAACTTGGGCGATGCGATTTGAATGTGTTGTTCATAGACTGGTCTCTCCAAAGCTTTGGAATAAAATGTCGAAATACCTACTCTGTCTGGGATTCATTTAAAATCAGCTTATGTGTCATCAAAAGAACTTGGGGGTGACCAGGAGCTTAAGATTCCCTCTGAGGAACATCTGGTCAAAACGCAACAAAAGAAACAACTTATGGGACAATACGCACTCTTTCTGCAACCTTCACACACGGTGGATGAAGAGGTAGCACAGACGTACAGAGTTTATACCACTTGGAATTAATGTAGTTTGCACCATAGTGATGTCACATACTGTATATACACGTTGAGTTTGAGTTTATTTGGAACATGCATGCATAAAACATGATACATCACAATTTCCAGTTTCTCTTTTCAACATGTTCAAAAAGGAGTAGGAAGAAGCAGACCTTATTTAATCCTAGACCTTTTCCTTTACATAGCAGTTGCTAAAAAATTTGTTCACTTCCTGTTTTCAATTTATTCACAATATACTCCGTAAATAATAATAATACAAATACATAAATAATAATGAGTTTCTCACCATATTTCTGATGGTGAGATGAGTAAGATTATCCCGAAAATGAAGAGATGGATGAGATAAATTCAGAATGTTTATCATTGTTCTTCTTATTTGTACTTTGTAAACACTTTAAGTTTGAAGAGTATCTTGAAGTGGATCATATTAAATGAATAAATAAATAAATGGGTTGTACTTGTATAGCGCTTTTCTACCTTCAAGGTACTCAAAGCGCTTTGACACTACTTCCACATTTACCCATTCACACACACATTCACACACTGATGGAGGGAGCTGCCATGCAAGGCGCCAACCTATATATATATTAGAACATTGTTTGATTTATTTGCTTAATCCATCCCATAATTTAATTTCACATACTGATATACTGAAGGTCTTAAGTGTTGTATGTGTGTACAAATGTTTTAAATTATTTTCTCTGAGATTATATTCCCCCTCTTTTGTTGAGAAGAATGGATGTATATTTCTCGGTAGCAGATTGTAGTTTGCTTTGTACATAACGTGCAACAATACATGATTTACTGCAACAAGAACTAACAAGAAGTGCTAATAAGAGATATTACAGAAGCATACATCATTGTTTACATCCAGAGCAGCCATCTTTTAAACTAACTCAGGGGTAGTGAGGATAATCTGATTCTCCGAGTCGGAAATCTGACCTCGAGGAGTGTTCCAGTTGAAATTCCTTCTAGGGAACTCGAAAATTCCAGTCCAAATGAAACGCTCCATAAATATCAAGGCTGTTTGCTTTCCATTGAACTGAATATGTTTGATATTTTGTATGTATTTACTGTATGTGTGTCCAAACAGCCAAGATGGATGAGTGTGCTGTTTAAATTGGACATCCTTCCTGTTCTGCGCTTTAAAAGGAAAAGTGAGTAATATAGTTGTAGCAGTCACTAGATGGTTTGAATCCATTCACCAGGAAACAATTGTTAAATCACTTTATTTAATTTTATTTTGAATGCACTAATGTATTTTTTTTTTAGATTCAATGTCAGAACTTTATTTTAAAATTTTAAAGCAGGAGTGTCAAACTCATATTACATAAGGGGCCAAATGGAGAAAAATCTACTCCCAAGTGGAAAAATCACGGCACGACAACTTAAAAATAAAGACAACCTAAGATTGTTTTCTTTGTTTAAAAATAGAACAAAGCCATTCTGAAAATGTACAAATCATAATATTGTTGTGTTGTTGTTTTTTTAACACTTACATGTTATTCATATTATTCTAGCTTTATTTGTCGTTATTTGTATTTTCGGAATAAATGATGTGGTAATGTTTATCAGTCAAGCCATTGGTGTTAATTTTCAATCTATGAAGAAAAAAGATAATATCAAATTCACATTGCAGAAAGTTTTTTATGTAGTTTGCCCGTTTTCCTCGAGTGGTGCACTAACATAATGTGCTTTATTTTTATTTACATATGTAGCATCTTCTACAAAGATACAAAGATTTGCTATTGCGACATCTAGTGGACACATTTAGAACAGCTGTTTCTTTCATTCTAAATTTTCAGCTAATTGTAATACTTGGCAAACTCATCCAGACAATGGCTGGATAAAACTTGTTTGGGCCCGCGGGCCGTACGTTTGACACACCTGTTTTAAAGTGTATTTTGACAAGTCCCTAATTTAGCTCAATATTATCGCGGCTAACTGGTTCCAGGCATGATCGAGGTAAACAATTACCTTTCATTGTCTAACGCTGCTCACTTCAAAGGCTCGGTGATGAGTCATTGATGAAGCAGGTGTTGAAGATGAAGTGCATCAAAAAGTTGTCCTGCCAAAAGTTAGTCAACTTCATTGTCGATTAGCCGCGGTGCTGTTAGCATTGTTGACCTTTGATCCAGTAACAGAAGTCCCGCCAGGGGACTGACTCTCTTTTATCCATCGCCACAACATAAGACCAGAATAAAAGACATGGGTCAAACGATATAAAACACAAGGGGTGATACCGTGTCTTGTGAGGCATACACTGTGTGTGTCACTTTGAGAAAAAAAACATGTGACCGATACAGCTGCTGTGTCGTTTGACTACAACGCGGCACAGTGTGTTTATCAGAAGTCAGAGGAGTGGCGTTCCGCGCTTGATACCGTTTTTCGTCCCTATCATTGATTTGAATGGAACTAAGCAAAGGGAAATTCCAAAGTCGAGGATGATTTTGATTTAGGTGGTCCAACTGATGCACAGATGAGAGGTCCACCCTGGGTCCCTCACATGTGGTCACCGAATGTAAGACATAAATAAGACTTTATAACACTTAATATGTAAACAAACATGTAAAATATGCATCAAAAATTCCCTGTGTGCTAAGAAGTGGTTCTATGCGGTTCACTGTTTGTGTGAGTGAATGTGAGTGAGAGGAAGAAAAGCTCTGACTTGCCTGGTGAAAAGTCGTTTGACGCCACCTGCTGTTTGATACACTCTCCAGACCTCCAATAAACATTGACACGTCTTTTTCCGAACGTTGTCTCGGTATACATGACACATACATTTGTGTCAGCTCGGCATTCCAAGTCCAGACACAACAAGCGAGAGACGTCCCGTCAAACAATAGTTACGAGCTAATCAGCCTGCTAATTGCACCTCTGCGATATGTCGTTTGTGTTTTAGTCCTCCCTTAACATCCCAGCCGGGTGAAAACCGAACCCAATCGCTCATTCGCAGAAGCAATTAACCGCAGCTGGCTGGGAATTGGGCACCAACACGGCGCACGAGTGCTCATAATGACTCCGCGACCTCGACTTGGCCAACAGACATCGGCGTTCTCACTGAGAACTGAGGAGGAACAATACTCGCCAAAATGACCCGGATGTCACCGCCGTGACGTTTCTGCCTTCTTAACGGCCAACATGAACCTTCATTAATCCGACGGCGGGAAACACCGACAGCTGGGAGCGTCAACAAAATAAGGTATGATAAATAAATAACTCTCTGCTAACATGCTGTCCCTGAACGTTGCCTATTACCATTTCATAATTGGTTCCAGGCTTTCCATTTTAAAGGCAAATCCTGTTTGCTATTGTGTCTCGGGAGGTTTGCATGCTTGTTGCATGATCCTCGGACCACTGCAGGCCCAAACCTTATCAGCTTTGCAGCAGTCGCTCTAATTCATTGACAGAATCATTCATTACAGGAGCTTAAAAAAAACGAAAACCTCCAAAAGTCAATTGTTTGAAACGCAACGTGTGTGTGGGTGTGGTTAACCAACTGCAAAGCAGTTGCCGTGAGGTGAGTGGAAGATTGGCAACTTGTTGTCGCTGAGACTTTCAAGGTCTAAGTGGACTCCCAACAGCAAATGTCAAAAGCATTTTTAAGCACTTTTGTGGTTTTAGCGCCTTTTTTGTTCTGTCGAGACATTTGGACCGACGCTCCCTCAAAAGCACTGCGATGGCTTTATTGGACTGTTAGGAAAAAGCACTCAAGAGTAGACGAGATTCATCTGTTGTATCGTTGTGTGTCACAACGGAACGCAACGCAACACAACACAACACACAATGTTCACTGCAAATGAATGTAGCGCCACTATAATGCTGTACTTAGTAAGCGTGTAACAGTACACAAACATTTCGGTTCGGTACATACCTCAGTTCATTCGATTCGGTTAATTTTCGGTCCATTAAGAAAACAACAAAACATACATTTTCTGGGTATTTATTTACCAAAATTTGTAAACAGTGGGGGCAGCAATGTGGAACGGGGGTTAGTGCATGTGCCTCACAACACAAAGGTCCTGAGTTGTCCTGAGTTCAATCCCGGGCTCGGGATCTTTCTGTGTGGAGTTTGCATGTTCTCCCCGTGACTGCATGGGTTCCTTCCGGGTACTCCGTCTTCCTCCCACCTCCAAAGACATGAACCTGGGGATAGGTTGATTGGCAACACTAAAATTGAATGTTGTCCCTCTATCTACAGCAGTGGTTCTCAACCTTTTTTCAGTGATGTACCCCCTGTGAACATTTTTTTAATTCAAGTACCCTCTAATCAGAGCAAAGCATTTTTGGTTGAAAAAAAAAGATGAAGTAAAATACAGCACTGTGTCATCAGTTTCTGATTTTTTAAATTGTATAACAGTGTAAAATATTGCTCATTTGTAGTGGTCTTTCTGGAACTATTTAGAAAAACAGATATAAAAATATCTAAAAACTTGTTGAAAAATAAACAAGTCATTAAATTCTAAATAAAGATTTCTTCACATAGAAGTAATCATCAACTTAAAGTGCCCTCTTTGGGGATTGCAATAGAGATCCATCTGGATTCATCAACTTAATTCTAAACATTTCTTCACAAAAAAAAAGACATCTTTAACATCAATATTTATGGAACATGTCCACAAAAAAATCTAGCTGTCAACACTGAATATTGCATTGTTGCATTTCTTTTCACAGTTTATGAATTTACATTCATATTTTGTTGAAGTATTATTCAATAAATATATTCAAAAAGGATTTTAGAATTGTTGCTATTTTTAGAATATTTAAAAAAAATCTCACGTACCCCTAGGCATACCTTCAAGTACCCCCAGGGGTATGCGTACCCCCATTTGAGAACCACTGATCTACAGTATGTTGGCCCTGCGATTAGGCGGCAACTTGACCTAGAAGCTGTCTCTAAAGGCGTTTCAGAGAATTTGGCAGTACATCCAACTGGCCTCACAACCGCAGACCGCGTGTAACCACACCAGCCCAGGACCTCCACATCCAGCAGGTGCACCTCCATGATCGTCTGAGACCAGCCATCCGGACAGCTGCTGCAACAATTGGTTTAAGCAAGGAATTTATGCACAAACAATGAGAAACCGTCTCAGGGAAGCTCATCTGCATGCTCGTCATCCTCATCGGGGTCTCCACCTGACTGCAATTCGTCGCTGCTCACATTCGATGGCGTCTGGAACGTTGGAGAGTTGTTCTCTTCACGGATGAATCCCTCTTTTCACTGTTAAGGGCAGTTGGCAGACAGTGTGTGTGGCTTTGTGTGGGAGTGCGGTTTGTTGATGTCAACCTTGTGAATTGAGTAGCCCATGGTGGGGGTGGGGTTATGGTATGGGCAGGCATATGGTATGGACAAGTGTATTTCATTGATGACGTTTTGAATGCACAGAGATACCTTGATGAGATCCTGAGGCCCATTGTTGTGCCATTCACCCAAGACCATCCCCTCATGTTACAGCATGTTTTAGATATTTGAGTTCAACTCATTAACACCTCGTGTGTGTGTGTGACAAATATTGGTACTTCAACTTTAACTTAAAAGTGGTAGCAAAAACTAAAGTGTGTATATTTTTGTGTAATATATGTGCTGAAAATTTTAGTGTCGTGTCAAAAAATTTGCTGTTTCAAAAACCAAGACTAACTTGTGGTCAGTTAAGGCTGAAGCAATCGATCCTGTCTCAGCACCAGCCAATCGGGTGTCAAGTTTGAAGTCACGTGACATGGGCCTTGCAAAACAGCATAAAAAAAGGCAGTTAACTAGGCTGCCTTAGCATAGTGCAACACTTCTGACCACCAGGTGTGCAATCACACACAATAGCACCTGACTACCAGGTGTGCAATCACACGTACTAGCACCTGACCACCAGGTGCACAATCACACACTAGCACCTGACCACCAGGTGTTGATGCCACACACACTTGCACCTGACCACCAGGTGTGCAATCACACACATTAGCACTTGACCACCAGCTGTGAGGTTACACACAGTCCCACCTGATCACCAGGTGGGACGCCACACACACTAGCACCTGATCACCAGCGCCACACACACTAGCACCTGACCACCAGGTGTGCAATCACACACATTAGCACTTGACCACCAGGTGTGAGGTTACACACACTAGCACCTGATCACCAGGTGTGACGCCACACACACTAGCACCTGATCACCAGGTGTGACGCCACACACACCAGCACCTGACCACCAGGTGTGCAATCACACACATTAGCACTTGACCACCAGCTGTGAGGTTACACACACTCGCACCTGACCACCAGCTGTGAGGTTACACACACTAGCACCTGATCACCAGGTGTGACGCCACACACACCAGCACCTGACCACCAGGTGTGCAATCACACACATTAGCACTTGACCACCAGCTGTGAGGTTACACACACTCGCACCTGATCACCAGGTGTGACGCCACACACACTAGCACCCGATCACCAGGTGTGACGCCACACACACCAGCACCTGACCACCAGGTGTGCAATCACACACATTAGCACTTGACCACCAGCTGTGAGGTTACACACACTCGCACCTGATCACCAGGTGTGACGCCACACACACTAGCACCTGATCACCAGGTGTGCAATCACACACATTAACACTTGACCACTAGGTGTGAGGTTACACACACTAGCACCTGATCACCAGGTGTGACGCCACACACACTAGCACCTGACCACCAGGTGTGCAATCACACACATTAGCACTTGACCACCAGGTGTGAGGTTACACACACTAGCACCTGATCACCAGGTGTGACGCTACACACACATCCAAACACAACAATAGCTAGCCGGTCCGTCACTTAAATACATCCATGTGCAACATAAGCAACAGTTTTGTAGTTTCAGCCTTTACAGTAACGATAATCAGTATATTAAAAGTATATAGTCAATACTACATTATTTTTTGTCATTTTTATTTTTGTTCACAACAAGGTTGTCGAACTCATTTTAGATGGGGGGCCACATGGAGAAAAATCTACTCCCAAGTGGGCCGCACTGGTAAAATCACGGCACGATAACTTAAAAATAAAGACAACTTCAGATTATATACTTTGTTTAAAAATAGAACAAACACATTCTGAAATTGTACAAATCATAATATTCTTGTGTTTTTTTCTCACACTTACATGTTGCGGTTAATAGTATTCTATCTTTATTTGTTGTTATTCATAATTTTTGAATAAATTATGTGATAATGTTCATCTGTCAACTCATTGGTGTTAATTTTCAATCTATCAAGATAAAACAAATAATATCAAAATCAAATTACAGGACGTAATTTATGTTGTTTACTAATTTTCCTCAACTGATGCACTAACATCATGTGCTTTATATATATATATATATATATATATATATATATATATATATATATATATATATATATATATATATATATATATATATATATATATATATATATATATGTAGCATCATCTACAAAGATACAAAGAATTGCTATTGCGACATCCAGTGGACACATTTGGAACAGCAGTTTCATTCAGTCAAAAATTTCAGGTATATTTTCATACTTAGCAAACTCATTCCACGGGCCGGATAAAACCTGTTTGTACGTTGGACACGCCTGGTTTGCACATTCAATAATTATGGCCCTGGACACAAGAGGGCGTTAATGACAAAAACCAAAGGATTGAAATCAGAGCCAAGAGTAGTTTTTGTCTATGTTTAGTTATTTTGTACTATTGATTTTATTTTGCTCGAAGATTGTATGTAATAAAAGGGAGTAAGAAATTATTTTAAATATTTAATGTAACTAAATGTATAATTTAATGATTTTGAAATATTAGTATTAGCATTTGTGTGATGAATGCTGCCCCTGTAACCACTTAGTAATGCACACCTGGGCAAATTAAGGCCCGGGTGCCTCATGTAGACCGTTAAGTTTTTCAATCTGGCCCACTGGACATTCTCAAATTTTTTTTTTAGATGTTTAAGATGGAAACTGTTGCTGCCATTATGAAGTGCAGTCACGTTTTCAAATGATCGTCACTCTTGACCCATACAAAATAGTTAAATGGTTGAAATCTGTGCTTTTGCATGACATACCAGTTACTATGGTGATCTAATTAGTTACTATGGTGATCTAATTAGTTATTATGGTAATCTAATTTGTTACTGCAGCAGCTCAGACGAGGCAACAAGCAGTGTGGGAGCGTATCAACAGAGTGTTTCCAGAGCGGCCAGCCTGAAATGCGGGTGTCAGGGACATACATGGAAGGAGATTTTCACAACAAAGTTCTTAAAGCTTAGTGATGTATCAGATTGTAGGTGGGCTTTTTTTTTTTAACCTTCACGCCCATATTTTGCTGTGTTTGTTGCATTTTTGTTACGTTTAGCTTATTGAAAAATATGTCGATTGAGAGGCGGTGTGACATTCATATGTTGTCAATATTCAGTATTTTATCGTTCATAGTTAATATTGTAAATCCCACATTTTTTACATGTACATTCTGGGTGTCTCATTCAGTAAAAAAAATGTACAATTCCATTCTGATTTTTAAGGCGGTCTTTCATAACGTTTTTAGCATTCAATCAAACTTAATTGTGAGGTTTTGTATTAGTATATTAGTATATGTATACACAGATTGATGCAGTAGAGTACTGTAGATAGATATACCGGCCCCCAGACACGTTTTTTTCTCTAAATTTGGCCCCCTGCGTCAAAATAATTGCCCAGGCCTGTAGTAGTGGATCAATACCCAAATTAGTGGCATCGCATAAAACGTATGTAAAGTATCCAAACAACAGAAGGATAAGTGTTTATTATATTTGAACATAAGTGTAGATGGAACCATGTCACAACATAAATTAACCCGATATTAACAGTCATTTAGCGAGTAGATTATTAATAGTTTTGACAAAATAATACACCTGGAAATGAGACAATGTGATACTGCAGGGGTCACCATCGCGGTGCCCGCGGGGACCAGGTAGCCCGTAAGGACCAGATGAGTCGCCCACTGGCCTGTTCTAAAAATAGCTCAAATAGCAGCACTTACCAGTGAGCGGCATCTATTTTTTTTAATTTTATTTATTTACTAGCAAGCTGGTCTCGCTTTGCTCGACATTTTTAATTCTAAGAGAGACAAAACTCAAATAGAATTTGAAAATCCAAGAAAATATTTTAAAGACTTGGTCTTCACTTGTTCAAATAAATTCATTTATTTTTTTACTTTGCTTCTTATAACTTTCAGAAAGACAATTTTAGAGAAAAAATACAACCTTAAAAAGGATTTTAGGATTTTTAAAAACATTAACCTTTTTACTTTTAAATTCCTTCCTCTTCTTTCCTGACAATTTAAAATGTACAGCCCACCAGGCTGCACCAAACTTTTGATGCCTTGTTGACACAGAAAAGCACAGTGGTGTATGCGCAGCAGCTATGAAGGTTGCAAGCCTGTTTGGTTCAACTTATCTTTGTGAATCAGCCTTTTCTGACATGAACTTCATCAAGAACAAACACAGAACACACCTCACTGATGCACATCTGCAAGACTCACTCAGAGTTGCAGTGTCAAGTTACACACCAGAGTACAACACACTAGTTAACAGCATGCAATGCCAGGCTTCCCACTAACTGACAAAGAAACAGATAACAGATTTGGTGTCCAGTTCAAAGTGTGACATGATTTATTAAAAAAATTGAGAGTTAACTTTTGTATTTTACATGAGTTATTATTTGTACAAACATGGTGCAAAGTAATTCATGATTTGTTAAAAAATGTTAGTGGCTAGCTAGTTAAAATGGGATATTGTGATTTCAAAAGACTTTCTTAGAAGTGATCATTTGAAAATGTTCAATTTGTGTAGCACATACAGCTTCGTAGTGCAAGCCCTTCAGTGTGGATGTATCAGTGTTTTTTTGGGAGCGTTTTTATAGTGGGGGTCTCACATTCCTCATAAATATTTGACTGCCTCTCCTTGCTGCCGGGCGTCAGAATTAGGTTTTAGGTATGCTCCACCACGCACCTCTGAAGGACTAGCTGGCAGGCTGGAATCCTGCAGGGAGAAGACTATGACTTGTTTGGCGTTGCTTCTGAGCTGCCACTGCCAGATGGTTGCAAACAATCCTCGTTATTGGTTTTCAACCTTTTATTTACACACTGTTGGTTGACGCGCCAACGCACGCTCGCACTCTAATCGACTCCTCATTAGAGTCGTCCAACCGCAGAAGTGGGGTTACGTCTTGCTGAGTCGCTAGAGGTCAGGCAGATGGTAGATGTTGGATGTTATGGCGGTCAATCTTCCCTGAGGGAATGTGGAGTTGTATTTCCCTCCTGTGTCAATTCTGTTGGCTCCATCAACCCCGAAGACATCACATCAGTGTGAGAGTTAACAAGGAACAGACCACATCGGCTGCACCAAAATGGACCTGTGCCCATATGCAAGGATTGCATCTCAAGACATAAATAAATGTCCCTGATATGTCAAAAGGCATTAATAAATCATGTTCTTTTCGAATACCTCTATAACTGATGACGGTAGTTCAGCCGGGATACGCTCATTTCAAAGTTGGATTTACAGCCCTGAAATATTGTTTTTGTTTTCATTTCGATGCCCCGACCTCTACCCTTTTAACCAATTAAAAAAGTTTGTGAGTGTGTCACATCCAGGTTGCCAGTTACACACCGCCCTCTTCGTCTGGCTCTTGCCACTGGTAAAGTTACTAAACATGCCAAACATTAGTAAATCTAAAAGGCATCATCATGATTTTCAATTTGTTCAAAACAAAGCCAGGAACAATATATATATATATATATATATATATATATATATATATATATATATATATATATATATATATATATATATATATATTTGAGACACTAGTGATTTAGGGCTATATAAGTAAACATTGATTGATTGATTGATATATATATACATATATATATATATATATATATATATATATATATATATATATATATATATATATATATATATATATATATATATATATATATATATATATCCTGACGTTTGAGGGAACCCCTCATGAGACAGTTCTGTAGAGATGAAGTAGTCTTATGATTTTTCCCACACATGCATATGTATATATATATATACATATATATATATATATATATATATATATATATATATATATATATATATATTCCTGGCACACTAATTGACCGAAAGAGCACGCACTTGGTGCGATGATGTCACGTTATCGATGGGAAAATGCATTTTTAGACAATATGATTTGCCTGAGTGGCTAGGAGACCACGAGAGTAACAAGCAGTTGCCTTGTCGCCTTTCCATTAAGAAAAAGAAAATAGTTTTTAGTGTATTTTTGCTCGTTTTAAGAAATGTAATGTCGAGCGCATATCATTATGTCAAGATAATGGCACTAGCATTTACTTAATTTAAGAATATTTTTCAACATATTGTGAAAAAAGTTCTCTTTTTTTTTTTTTTTACCAAGAAAAGTGCACTTGTTATTAATGAGAATATACTTATTTTAAAGTATTTTGGGGTTCATTGAGGTTAGCTAATTTTACTTGTTTCGGAAAGTCTTGACAAGCCAGATTTTCTTGTTATATTGGCAAATAATTTTCCTTAGTTCAAGTAAAATACCCCGAACTTTTATATTTTTTTCCTTGTTTTTCCAGTGCATAGAGTCGTTTCGTAAGTGCAACGATTATGACTAAAGTGGTGAAGCTGTATTTTAATATGCACATTCATTTTAGTGACAGTGTATTAAACAGAGATATCATTATTGTTTTTAATTCATTTCGTTGGAATGTATTTATTTTAGCACTTTGTAATTGTATGTCCATTTATTTTTCATCATTTTTTTCAAGTCCCTTCTTTTGCAGTATTTTTGATTAATGTTTATTTTTCTAATCAGTCTGATCCAAGCCTTGATTATAATATTTGTAATTAACATGCACTTTAATATGATTTGACAAGGTTTGTCTTGTAAGTAAGTTTGAGATAATTATTGAATACCATTCACATCAAGAGTAAGATTAACAGTGTAAATATTTGAGTGTAAAAGTTGGGCCCCGAAGTCAGAAAGTTTAAAAACCCCTGCTCTAGAACATACTGTACTGGGGAATATATTTCTTTAATAATTATAACAGTTTTTTGTGGATTTAATTTATTATTTTTTAATAATGTACTCCTAATAATAGTTGTCATTTATTGGTACAATTTAAGTATTTTGATTACTTGTCTGTACAACTTGAGTGTCACAAAATCCCATTAAAAATAATAATAATAATCATTTTTGAACTTATAAGAGAATGCAAGTACTGATTTGGTACTAGTATTGATAAAAATGTAAACAATACTCATCCCTGTTGTTGACTATTTAGGGCTGTCAGTCTGATTAGTCACACTCTGAAGTTTTGATTAATCAAGATTAATTGCAATAAATTACTTGCCAAATTTAAATAAACTTAAAACAATATTTGAATTGTAATTTTTACAATGTTTTACATGAAATTGTTTTAATTGCTTTACATAAATGCAGTGGTGGGCCGTGTGTTTCTCACCTCGGCCTTCAGTGATGTCCTACTTAGTCCGACTTCATCTCTCAAAATACCGTAATTTATTGTCACCACATGGACACGTCTGGAGATACTATACTGAAACACACTCACACGCTACTGGGCATTGAAAGCCTACAACAGTGTACAAAAGGGTCTATTTTTCGGCGCATTTAACATTCAACAAACCTGCTTAGGCAATTAAAATATGTCTTACATGGTACTGTCAAAATTAAAATAATTGCACAAAGACAAATGAAACATGAACATATAAAGAAATTAAATATTTCAGCTCACAATTTGTAGCACTTATTCGACGCCGTATAAGCCAATGGTACCGTCGTAGTAGTCGGTTGATTCGTGTGAAAGTGGCGGGGAAACCATTTCACTGCCATTCCTTTACGGGAGTGCACACCACTCGCTAAACCTGCATCGCTTGGCTTTGTCTGTCCAGAGCGGCTTACTTGGTGTAAGACAATTACTTTATCTTCGTGGTTATTATACCGGTGAGTTTTCTGTGGTTTTCTATGGCTTGTACACTGCAAAAACTGAAATCTATGTAAGATTAAATATCTAAAATATGGGTGATATTTGCTTATTTTCTGTCTGATAAGATCATTCTGTCCTGTGCATCCTTAAAAACGCGATCAGTTCGTGACATATGGAAGACATTTGGTGGTGAAGATGGCGATGAGCGGAGGAAGGACAAAATGAGGGAAGAGCCAAGCTTTCTCTACTCGTTCTTTCTTGAATTCAATAATGTTTTTTCCTTCTTTCTGGTATGTGAAATTTCTGCGAAAACGTGTTTTTAAACATTCATTTTTGTGTCAAAAGATAAAAATAAAAATACAGTCTAAACAAAGTTTAGAACTGTTTGTCTCGCCTAAACGCGACGACGAGGAGACGATTAGGAGCACCGAAACAAGCTCGTTAGTTAGCTAACCAGCTAGCTAGCTAGTTTACTCTCCGAGCCACAACGGTGATGGCTTTCCACTTTGGTGATCGTATTTACATGACCACAAGTCGAACAATGTTAATTCCAAACCCGATGTAGTTCAAGAGTATTTATGAGTAGCCAGCGACGAGGTATATTTTTGACGTGACAGATTGTAAACAGAGGTCGCAACACCGGAAGTCTATTACCCAAGGAGGCGTGGCTACAGGATAGGGTTGCCTGATGGGAAATGTTTTCTGAGTTCTTCGCATGCATAAAATAGAATCTTAAAAACTAACATTTCTGTGGTACATTAAAAACGTTAGTAGATGAGAAAAAATGTAAAGGTAAAATATTGTGTAGAAATGCACCCAATAGCGGAAAAATAGTCTTGATTTTCAAAATAAATTTTCTTTTAGGGTTTGCATGTCACCATTTCAGGCTAATAGAAATGTTCCTCTTTTTTTTTCAAAGTGTGCTCATATTTCAGTTCCTTATCAAGGTGATAGCACTCACAACTTTCTTTGGCCCCCTGGTGGATTATTTAGCAGTTGTACTCAACTTAAAATAACACTCAAGCTGGAATGACAAGCGGACAAACAAACTTGTTTTTTCATGTTTGTCCGTGCAATAACAAAAACGGTGTATGAAAAATACGAAATTTTGGCCAAAGCTTTCATATACGGACCACACAAACACACCCCGATTCATGTGTGTGTTTTTATTGTGCATATCAGAATAAAAGTGTGATGATGATAGTGATGCAGGGCATTAACCTCCTCTATGGTTGCCCGTCCTCTGAGTCATTTCCTTTTTTTTTGCAATTTTCTGCTTGGCTTCATGTTCTATTACCGCCAGATCATGCTTTTTTTTTTTTCTCTAAAGCAAACTCGCGCTCGTTTTATGGTTGAGCTTGTTGCACAAACACATGGGCGGCAATTACACGCAACTGTGTAGCGCAAATACAACCTCTCCTGCGTGAATGTGGTGCCATTTACCCTGCATTTCCACTGGATGCGAAACGGCCCTGGACTCTTCCAGTTTCCATTTTAATCAATGTGTCAGTTTCCACCGCTATCAACTATCTCTACTATCTCTGTGTTAAATATATGAAATATACACAGAACTATTTTTGTCGGTTGCCGCAATACAGCAGATCAATTTAACTAAAACCTGCTTGTGTCGGACGGGATACCAATAAATTATTTCCATCCTGTTTATTTTCTAAATGAAATACTCTGTGTTCAAGGTGTATCGTATATTACACTTAATGACCGGTACAGACCTGAAGTCAACTTGTCATAGATTTTCAGAGGTAATTTCCCCTCATTGATGGATGAAGACATGTTGATTCTAGAGGTCCAAAATCAAAAAGTCATATTACAGGCATATCCTGGGCGGCTATTTGGGTCCTGTGTCAATTAACAGCTCATACCAAGGCTGGGGAAGAAGGAGAAGTGTTAGCGAGAGTTAAATGAGATGCGCCTGATTTCCCTTTATTATAATTGATTGTGGCACACCGCCACGGCGAAATAAAAGTCGGAACACCTTAAAAATTATGTTTTTTTTTTAGGAGAAAACAAATTAAAGAAATATAATGTATTGTAGCCTCCAGAAGAAGACACACAAAGTCCAACGCTCTTTTTTAACTTTTATTGTTAATCTTAAGCTATAACAGTTGGCCCAATCAGCCCTTTGAGACACTAGTGATTTAGGGCTATATAAGTAAACATTGATTGATTGATTGATTGAATTCCAACACGTATTCTTTCCATGAACACACGTCTGTTGCCGTGCAGACACACAACACAGTTGCTGGGGTAGTGACCTTGTGCGTCAGCAGTGCTTCTGTGATCTCTCTCTTTTTCTTCCAGGGGGCGGGGATCCACCAGGGCAGTTGTTGGATCGTTGGGGTCCCTGCTGGTGGGGTGGGTGGTTCTGCAGCGGCTGACTTGGGTGTGCAGCCTGAATTTTCCTGGAATGGGTTGAGCTTGTGGGGGCCCAGTTACTGTTGGGGCAGGGCAGTCTTCGCGTCCGGCTGCGGGGAGTCTCTGGGCTCCTCGGGGCAGGCCGTCCTGCTTTTCTGCCCTTGTGGGTTGTGGTCTCTCGCTGGCTTGGGGGATGGCTGTTCCCTGCTTCTCCCGTGCCTTGTCCTCTGCCAGGCGCATCTGTCTGTGACCTGGCAAAGCTGGCCGGCCTGACAGTGTAGGCCGGTGGTTCCGTGTTCCCTGGGCATGGCGTCTGTTGCTTTGGGTTGGGCTCTCTGGGTAGCTGGGGCTGTAGTTTGGCTCCCGCACACACTGGGAGACAAATATATTGTACATACAAATGCACATACATTCATTCTCACATGCTTTACTTGCGTTTGGTAGTCCATCGGGACCGATAATGACCTCTGCTACTCTTTGTGAGTTTCTTGATGACTGTACAGCCCAATGCACAATGCACACTGCCTGCCACAGACGTGACAACTGTAGACCTGACCCGATGGGGCAGGTGCAGACATGTCCGCCTTTCTCTTCTCTCCTTTCGCGAAATGGTGTTGTCATCTGTTCTCTTCTGCCGCTTCTACTCCTTGACGGCATAGTTCACGCAATGAAGAGCTGTCTGAAGAGGCAGCTTCAAAGGCTGTGGGCTGAATGTTCCACTTCTTTAGAAAGATCTTGAGCTGGTCTTTCAGCCTCAGCCCAGGTGGAGCTGGCCATACAGAATTTTGCGTGTTAGGCAGTTGGCTGGCATTCTGATGACATGGCCAAGCCATCTCAATTCACGATGCATGATAATGGCCTCTAAGCTCCTGCAGCTGGCTCGCTGAAGGATCACAGAGTGTGGGATACAATCCTGCCAAGTCACCAACAAGATGAGTTGTAGACACCTTATATGAAATGCCTCCAGCTTCTTAAGATGGCGAGCATAGGTTAACCATGTCTCACAGCCAAATAGAAGGGTTGTGATGCATATTACCTTGTAGACTGAGACTTTGGTGTGGAGGTGGAGGTAATTGTTGTTGAAGACTCTCTTCCTTGTTCAGCACAGAGACTGAGGAGTCGTATCCCGTTTGCATTGGACCGGCCGATGCCATGCTGCCCCAGCACACCATTTCAAATGCCGCTGTCACTTCCAACTCTTGCATTACAGCCCCCCATCAACAGGATTTTATCGCTTTTGGGGACTTTGTGAAGGGTCTCATCCAGCATCTCAAAGAAGCATTTTTTTGTGCCCTCTTTTACTAGGAGGGTGGGTGCATAGGCACTGAAGACTGTGACGTATTGCTTTCGAGCGAGAGGAATGGATTGACATAAGCCTTTGACTAATGCCAGTTGGTGTTTCAGTTAGATTTGGGAGGAGATTGTTCTTGATCGCTAGGCCCACACCGTGCAGACATTACCCTCCTATGGGGTAGCCCTTCCAAAATGAGGTTTAGACCTCCCCCCACTTCCTTGAGTGATCCTTCATCTAATAGTCTGGTCTCGCTTAAAGCTGTGATGTCAATGTTGTAGCGCTTTAGCTCAGCCACAATCAGTGCTGTTCTTTGGCCAAGCCTGTTGTGTTTTGGCTAAAGTCCAAGAGGGTTCTGACGTTCCATGTCGCAAGCCGTAAGGTTCTGTTTGTTTGCTTTACTTGTTTTCGACCGCTGTGTGGAATGTCCCGATTGGCGCGGTAACCTATCCAGGAGAGTCTGAGTGGGCAAAGTTTAGGTTACCTTTTCTAAACCCTTCCCCAGTGGGGGTGAGCAGTGTGGTCCTGAATAGGGCTGCTCAGACACACAGAGATCTTCTGGGAATAGCTGCCATTCAAAATCCCAGATTTGACAACCATTTTTACCCTGTGCCGCTACTGTGCAAAGGCCCAGCTAAGAGGCTTCCAGAGCATTCAATCCTGCCCCCGTCACCAGGCACTCCATCGCCAGTAGACTTGATAGGTGAGTAAGTAGCAGATACCTGCGCACTGAAGTTATTTACAGTGACAAAGGGGATGCGCTAACCCCAGCATCACTTCTTTGCTGTGAGGAGCTGTTTTCCAATGGAAAAGAAAAAAATCCAGGACGACCAGCAGCCTCACACAGCTGCAGGAGGCTCATGTCAATTGGAGAACCGCCTCAGGGGCACCTCCCGGCCCCTGCTTTTGTCTCGGGGTATGCTCCCCAACCCTTTGCCATCCAAAACTTACCTACAAGGCAGTTTGTCAGTGGTTGGTCAATGCCAGGGCATGTCCACTCCATGTGGGCCTATGCATTGGACGTCTGGGCACCACTGCTGCTCCGAGACCCTCTGCAATTTAGCCTGGGACCGCAAAGTACCCAATTACCGTGTATGACCGTGAGGAGACTGTGTGCTGGAGAAGGAGGCTTACGCACTCTGGTCCTCCTTTTTTGTCCTCTCATAAGAGGACTAGCCGACGGCAGTACCGACTGCACTGACGCATCGCGTCGCCCAATACACACATTCTCACCAACACACAATTATACATACATATATTCTGTACACACATACGTATATTCATTCTTTAATATATACATACGCGCACACATTGGTACTTACCTACATACATAGGTACGTACGCTCCCACATACATATACAAATACACTACTTACATCCACACGCAAATTCACTGTACAAACATACATATACACATACTGTACATATGCAAGCACATATGCATACATACACTCATGCATATAATCGCGTTTCATCAAACATATATTAATGTTGTTGCCCTAGGGCAGGGGTCGGGAACCTTTTTGGCTGAGAGAGCCATACAAGCCAAATATTTTTTAAAGTATTTCCATGAGAGCCAGATAATTTTTTTTTTACACTGAATACAACTATATGAGTGCATTTTTAAGAAAGACCAACATTTTTAGAGTATAATAAGTATCTTATTCTTTTTAATAACATTGTTATTTTGAGCCTAACCAACAATAAATAAAATACTTCTTACCATTAATGCAACTTCTTGAACAGGTGCGGTAGAAACCGGATGGAAGAATGAAAATGCATGAGAATGTTTTATATTTTCAACTTTATTTTTGACACTGTGATTACCAGCGGAATTGTTCATTACTTATCGTGTTAAGCAATGTCAGCCAAGATTTATCTGAGAGCCAGGTGCAGTCATCAAAAGAGCCACATCTGGCTCTAAAGCCATAGGTTCCCTACCCCTGCCCTAGGGGAAACAAGGGTAAAACACGACCCACTGAGAAAGCTTAACCTATTGTTACTATAACAATCTACAAGGTAAATACAGTTTGCTTCTCTTTCTTCCCCTCCATTTATCTGCGTTCTTCTGTATTTCAAGTTATCATTACATAAATGTACTGTTGCATTTGAAACAATTGTATTGTTGATAATAGAGGTAATTATTGTTATGATTCATTATCTATATTGCTATTTTTCTTGGTATTTGTATTGCTGCACTTGTAGTGTAATAATGTTAATTGTCATTTCTGTGTTATTATTCATTTCACTAACTAAGCTTCTTTGCTGTCACTTTTTGTATCATATTTGTACATATCGTATTTGATGATGTTGTTCTGTCGTTGTAGTTGTTGTTGTCTCTCTGTCTTATCTCACTCTTGTCCAAGCAATTTCCCCCTCTGTCTACCTTGTTTTTCTTCTTCTTTCTACCCCCTCCTGCTCAGGTTTGGCTGACAAACAATAATATAAATGTAATCAAGTCAAATACAAGTAAGGCAACAAGAGAAGCATCCCACACTTTTCTTTTGTAAAGTAAATATATACAGCAGATATGGGCATCAATATCATCAATATGATTTGTTTTTAAATGAGTGTGTACATTTGTTTAGCCTTTTTAAAGAAATTATATGCAGCATAACAGACTATGCAAATTATCTGATGACGTCATGTTGATCACACGGAAACCACGCCGCTAGCGTGTATGTGTGTGTGTGTTTGTGTGTGTCCAGGGATAGGGACAATGTTTCTGTTGTTTTGTGCTTGTTACGAATACAAAAATAAAGTCTTCCGTCTTTTCCACCAGTCAAGTCAAGTCAGTGTCGTCACAGACGCCCGCCTGTGGGTGTTGATGGACGGCATATCTCAGAGTCTCGGATGGCAGGACCGATGTGACGATCTGTCACTTCACGTCTGTTTGTGTTTCCTTGTTTTATGTTTATTTCCGCCTAGCGCTCCTGTTTGATTTCCATTATCTGCATGTCTCCTCTGAGCGCTCGTTTTCCTCACCTGTCCAGGGATTGGCAGCCCGGCACACCTGGTTGCAGTTGCCAATTAGGCTGCTATATATGCCTGCCTCGCCTGTTTTTCAGGACTCGCAGATTGACTATGTTAAGAACCTCACATGTTACGTCTGTTCGGCATTGTGATGCCGGGTTCGATTCCCTCAAGGATGCGTCAAGTGAACACAGCAAAGGTAAGATAAACAGATTTATTTAAATAACAAAAAGAGCTATATAACAAAAATGCTAGAGCTAGTAGAATAAAACAAACAAAGGACGCTAGCATAAAAGCTAGGATATATAACAATGAGAAATAAACTGGCACGTAGGCACATAAAACAGTGAAACAAAAACTTCAGCATGAGAACTGGAATGAACAATGAATGGCTAGCGTGAAAAGCTTAGCGAGACTATACATACGAAATAGAGTGCAGGCGTAACTTGTTGCGTGAAAAGCAAATCATGAACCCAGGCTGAACAAACAATAGAGGACGGCTTATAAAGTGACGGTGATTATCTTTAGCAGGTGTGCGGGGCGTGAGCAGCAGGTGAACTGATGTGTAACCATAGTGATGGACAAAAACAGGAAATAAACGGTCAGACTGAGAATGAAAAAACAAACATGTGAAGATCTGAGCAGCAGATCGCAACATCACATGCACAACTGCTTCCTTCTCTGTTTTGAGTATTAAAAGACTCTTACCTGATCGTCACTCTCCTTGTTCCTGCATCTTGGGGTCATTACTACTGCAGCCATGCAAATTCATGACAATCGAGTTTATATGCTTCTTGTCTTTTGGAAGGACGGACTAAACTGTTTGGGGTTCCCTTTACTAATTCCCCTTATCACACGATCACACATGGTTTCAGGAGATTTTGTAAAAGTCTGCGCAACTTCGCTGCACTCACAACAATACGCAACAGAACTGCATTGGGGAATGGCGAATGGCCGTGGTGGCGCCGATCAGCAGCCGTCACGCATCCAGTGGAAATTCGGGCTCAGATTGTTTTGAAGCACATTCCTTTTTCAATGTTGGGCTCAGAAGACATTTTACTGAATGGCTGATTCAAGTCACACACATTAAGAAATATTTTTTGGGGGTCTTATTTAGGTTCCAGAAACATTCGCCGGAAGGGAAAGCTCCCAATTTACCGGTCAATCTACTTCCCTATCGTCACCTATCCTATGATCATGTAATGACTGTTCGGCATCGTGGTGCCGGGTTCGATTCCTTCGAGGATGCGTCAAACATGAACACAACAAAGGTAAGATCATAAAAGATTTATTTAACAAAAAGGGAGCTCTGAACAGAAATACTGGAGCTAATAAAAAACAAACCAAAATCGCTAGTATGAGAACTAGGATATAGAAACAGAAAACTAGACTTCGCACGATGGCACAAAATGTAAAAGCAGAAACAATTAGCATGAGAGCTAAGAAAATGCAGCTGGCTTAGCATATGAGCTAGCGAGAATACACGTCCCAAAATAAGCAGTCACTTGTTGCATGTGAGCAAAATTTTATGGACCCAGACTGAACAAAGAAAAGAGGAAGGCTTATATAAGAGGGTGATAATAAAAATAATAATAATAATGGATTAGATTTATATCGCGCTTTTCTATTGTTGGATACTCAAAGCGCTCACAGAGAAGTTGGAACCCATCCTTCATTCACACCTGGTGGTGGTAAGCTACATCTGTAGCCACAGCTGCCCTGGGGTAGACTGACGGAAGCGTGGCTGCCAGTTTGCGCCTACGGCCCCTCCGACCACCACCAATTATTCATTCATCATTCATTCACCAGTGTGAGCGGCACCGGGGGCAAAGGGTGAAGTGTCCTGCCCAAGGACACAACGGCAGCGATTTGGATGTCAATAGGTGGGAAGCAAACCTGCAACCCTCAGGTTTCTGGCACGGCCGCTCTACCCACTACGCCATGCCGCCCCTAAATTAGTAGCAGGTGTGCGGGGACCGAGACTAGCAGGTGGACTGATAAGTAACCATGGTGACAAAGCAAACAGGAAATAAGGAGTTAGATGGAGAGATATACAAAATGGAAAAATAAATAATATGTGTAGATCCGAGCAGCAGAACGCAACGGGTCATGAGCTTTAGTTTCCTTCGTCGGGTGGCGAGGCTCTCCCTTAGAGATAGGGTTACAAGATCTCTCATTCGGGAGGAGCTCAGAGTAAAGCCGCTGCTCCTCCACACCGAGATGAGCCGGATGAGGTGGTTCGGGCATCTGGCCAGGATGCCCCCCAAATAATCCCCTGGGGAAGTGTTTAGGGCGCATCCACGGGAAAGACCCAGGACATGGTGGAGAGACTATGTCTCCCAGCTAGCCTCAGGATCCCCCAGGAAGTGCTGGACGAAGTAGCTGGAGAGAGGCTGCTGCCCCCGCGACCCAACCTTGGATAAGCGGAAGAAGATGGATGGATAGAAGCAACCCGGTGCTTTAATTTGGTCGTTTGAGCTCATTAAAGCCCAAAGGCAGTTTCTATGAATTAGATTGTAGGTTTTGAATAGCTGTGTTGTGACTAAACTAATTTGGCAACATTGTTCTTCCCTTCCTTGTTTGTGTCATGTGACACAGGATCCGCCTGTGGTGTTGCAGAGAATTTGATTAAGACAAGTTCTGCTAACAGTTGTCAATTTGTCCCAGAAGGTGAATTAAACCTGTTTTGGCTCCATATAAACTCGGCCAGATGCTGCTGGAGTGTTGGAGCTTTTTTTTTTTATTTTTTTTTTTTTTACTCCTTCTAGAGTTAAAGCTAACCGTTTCAAGTAAAAAAAAAAGCCATCAAACCCATAAAAAAAGTATTCAAGTTACAAAAACAAATTTTGATACCACAACTCCAGCAACCTCCGCGACCCCGAGAGAACTTGAATGAATGGAAGAAAAAGAACAAAATCACATTTTGAGTGTTTCTACTCATGATTGTGTTTGTCAAACTTATGACAAGTTTTACATTTTTTGGGAAGCAAACAACTTCATTCTTGATAGTTTATTTTATCATTGATATATTTTTTTAAACTATTTAAAATGTTTACCGGTATGTATTTGTAAATATTTAGTATTTATTTTCTTTTCTTTTACATTCCTTATTTGCTAAAGTTCCAGGTTTGATCTCGTATTATAATTGTGTGTTTCTTTTCTAATAACCAACTTGACGTAAATAGTCATATTAAGATTTTTTCTAAATGTAAAACACTTCCTTGTGGTCTACATAACATGTGGTCCTTAGGTCAAAAGTTTGCATAGATTATGTTTTACAGATGCTCTCTGACGGTGTGTTCAACTGTTTCTTCTAGTTTTTAGCACTTCCATGTGGAGTCTAATGACAGAACTATATGCTACTTTGTATTAGAAATGGCAACAGTGGAGGATGCATGTGCATGTACAAGCCAGTCTTCCCCACAACAAGAGGTTAGAGCAAAAGAAGGAACTTATTAACTACGGTTTCAGACTACAATGGAGGACTCGCACAAATCACTTTGGGTAAGTTGCTACCATATATGGATAATCCACTGATGTGTCGCAGGTTCTGCAAATTCTAAACAGCTTGTTTAAAGTATAAAGGAAGGCAAACATTTTTCAAAATAAATATCTCTGCCAGGCTTCTGTGGTTTGATTTAAAAATGTCAGGACTTATGCAGATCCCAAATACACAAAAACTGGAACAATAGATTAAAAAAAAGCTGGTTTTGCACAATAGGTCCCCAATTTCAAAGAGGAATTTTATCCAATCATCATTGTTACAGTATAATTTACAGTGGAACAGAGGAACCCAAGGATGCAGATGGAATAGAGAGTAAATAGTTCTTTACTTCACAAAAAGGTAGGTAAATCACAACAATAATCCAAAACTTGAATGTAACAAAAGGCAACGGTGCGAAAAAGGAGAACACAAAAAGCACCGTGATAAAAATAACTAAAGCTAAACTACAAACTAACTAAAACTAGGGTCAAAGTTGCAAGACGGGGAAGCTATAAGGTACATATCACACTGGTTGGCACAGGAAATAGTCAAGATGGTATTAGGCAAAAATACAAGGAGTCTAGGAGTCTTCATCCGAACACAGTCAAAGGAGTGGAATTACCGAGTGCCATCCAGCTATCGAGGAGCTGCTTAAATACTGTTCGGAAAGATTGGACAAACTGCTGAGCACGTCTCACAGCTCCGCCCACAAGGGAACACAGGAACTCTAGGAAGAAGATAACAATAAGAGCCAGGTCTGCTGTACCAACAAAGGCACAAACCACAAGATGGCAGCGGGCGGTTACAATCCTTTCAGAATGAGAATCGGAAATACTTTAATAATACCTGAGGGGAAATGGATATTTTCAGCACAATCCCATTCAAGAGCAGACAAACATTACTGGGAGGATGGGGGAGAACTAATTCAGTCTAAGCCTGGGCCCCTGGAGAGGGGTTCCAGACTGAGGACAAGGAGAAAAAAAAACATAGCACACATAAACATGTGTGTAAGAGGGTAACATCAAATGACCATTAAAATAGTAGAGCTGATGCAATTTCTAAATACAGCTACAGAAGTAAAACAACAACGAAAATGTTTTTAATAAAAAAGCATATACTCTACACTGTGGTGGCCTCCACGGTGTTCCACGCCATTGTCTGCTGGGGTGGGGTGGGGAGAGCATGACCAGAGACAGGAGCAGACCCAACAAACCAACCAAGAGAGCCGACTCCATCCTCGGCCAGTGTCCAGTCTGCATGGATGAGTGACGATGCGTCCAAGGAGACCGAGGGGTCTGATACCTGCTCATTTAGCCAAGACACTGTGAAGCTTGTCCGTCCCGGTGCTCAGCGCCAGTTCCGCTGCTCTTTCTTGTTTCTGATCATATTGAAATAAACTGCTTAATTGTAGGGATGTGCCTATCAGTTAGCCACCAATAGGAATCGGCCAACACCTTTTAATGCTTAACACAAACGCCGATCCCCTCCAACTGATAAGTGGAAAGCAGATAATTTCCATACAGTGTGGAGCCGTTCTCCTAAAATAATATAATTGATCTCAATCGTGGCAAATAAACTGCATTTTACACTGCATCTATACGGATGACATCAGTCTGCTCTCCAACAACGTGGAACAAGCACAAGAACTACTACACGGGATAGAGCGAGAGTGCGCCAAGGTTGGCTTTAGGCTACATGCCAAGAAAACTGAGGTCATGACCTACAACGCTCCACCAGAACATCAAACTCTGATAACAGCAGGAGGCACTGTACTGAAAGAAGTTGAGGACTTCAAGTACCTGGGCGTATGGGTCAACTCAACTGAGCAAGATCTAAAAGTGAGGAAGGCAGTGTATGGAACTCCAACCTCCCCCGCCAAATCAAACTCAGCTTCTTCTACGCGACAGTTGAGTCTGTTCTCTTCTATGGCAGCGAATGCTGGACCCTGAAGCCAACCCTGGAGAAGCCTCTTGATGGATGCTACACCAGGATGCTGCGTGCAGTGCTTAACATCAACAAGAGTGCGCACGTAACCAACAGAATCCTCTACAAGAGAGTACCAAGGGTGAGCGAGAAGACTGCTGTAAGGAGAATGAGACAAGCAGGACACTGCCAACGGCATCAAGAGCTGCCAGCCAGCAAAGTGGTGCTGTGGGAACCAACACACCGACATCGGTCAAGAGGACGTCCCACACTAACATATGTGGACATACTCAAGAAAGATGCAAGAGCTCAGAGTACCAAGGAACTGGCCAAATGAATGGAGAATCGGGATGACTGGAAAAAACGATGGAAGGCTCGTCTGAGGATGACCGAGAGATAGTAGCTTATTATTTCTGGAGGACGAGACGGACGCTAAAATTGTCACAACCTGAGAGAAAACCAGAAACAGGCATGCTAACAGCTAAGCTAACCACTAAACAAGCTTTAAACAACACAAATAAACAAGTGCAAAGTTACGTTTGAGAAGTCTAGATGGAGCCAAGTTACAGCAAAAAGTATGAAGCTATTAAGAGGAAATTAACAAATAGGCTAATTAATAAGAGTTTGAAAGGGGAACATATCACAACTGTTGATGAGTCAGCATGGTCACAGTCGGTCCACGACACAGAAGAGGGGGGCTAATCGATCCGTATATTGATGCTTGTAACCGTACTGTGGTGAAGGGGACGGCACGGAGGCAGGGACCTCGTTTAGCTTGCAGCGTGTTAATTAATATACGAGAATGAAGTGTGTGACTAATCCAAATATATATGGTGTGATGATGTGAAGCGATTATATGTAGAGTGTTACTGGGTGGTGTTAAAGGAGCGTGTTGAGATCGGTGCAGAGGTTCAGAAAGGGCAAGGCAGGCTCTGAGGTCCGGGGACAGGCAGCTGGTCAGGGGCTGGAGCGAGGCGTTGTTGTCTGGGGGAAGACGTTAGGTCGTCCAGAGGGGATCCGGGAAGACAAGACACAAAGCTCGAAACCAGGGAATGACGAAGGGCTGCTGGATGATGACACAGGACAAGACACGATGAGCACAAAGGAGGGGAAACTCAAAGAGCGAGGAATCACATAGGCAAGGAAGCTAGAGACGTGTAGTGAAGTGAAGTGATTTATATTTATATAGCACTTTTCTCCAGTGACTCAAAGCGCTTTTACATTGTGAAACCCAGTATATAAATTACATTTAAACCAGTGTGGGTGGCACTGGGAGCAGGTGGTTTAAGTGTTTTGCCCAAGGACACAACGGCAGTGACTAGGATGGCGGAAGCGGGGATCAAACCTGGAACCTTCGAGTTGCTGGCATGGCCACTCTACCAACCGAGCTATATCGCCCCGTGTAAGGCTTACTGTACCGGTACAAGTAGCTACGTTCTAGCACTGGAACGCGGGACACGCTGGCTTAAGAAGGCAGGGAAGATCTCATCGACGCCAGTTGTGTTGATTGTTGAACTGTAACAGTGGTGTCCATATTAAGGTTAGTATCAGTATATGATTGATGATAGAGTGATCAAATCAATATTTTAATTTTATCGTAATATTTATTTTGTTGTTTTTGTTAATGTTTACATTTTCAGAGAGTATTCCAAAAACACAGGAGGACCTAGTGGTTAGAGTGTCTGCCCTGAGATCAGTAGGTTGTGAGTTCAAACCAAACTTCAGAGTTTGCACTGGCTCCCTGTTCATTTTAGAATTTATTTTAATACATTGCTGTTTGTTTTTAAATTTTTACATGGACTGGCACCTCAATATATATCGGACCTCATCCAAATTTACATTCCTGCGCGCGCTCTGAGGTTTGAGAGCCAGTTCCAGCTCGTGGTGCCCAAGACCAGACTTAAGATCAGGGGAGACAGGGCCTTCTCTGTGGTCGGCCCTAAGCTCTGGAACACTCTGCCCCTCCATTTTCAAACTGCTTCCACAGTGGAGTTTTTTAAGTCTCGTCTTAAGACCCACTTTTATTCTTTGGCTTTTAACACTACGTGAGTTGTGTGGTCCTCTGTCCTCTATTGTCCTCTGTGTTTTTTATACACTTTGATTTCTATTTTACTGTTTTAATTGATTTTACCCTTTAAAATAGTTTTTAATTATATTTGTTTTTATATTGTTTTTTTTATATTGGTTTTATATATATAGTTTTTTGTTTTTATTCAGTCATTGGTGGAGCATAATATTGTTTTTTTTAATATTGTTTTTAACATGGCTGTGCAGCACTTTGGAAACGTTATTGTTGTTTAAATGTGCTATACAAATAAAGTGGATCGGATTGGATTGGAAGTCATACCAAAGACCATAAAAATGGGAGCCATTACCTCCCTGCTTGACGATCAGCATCAAGGGTTGGAATTGGGGGTTAAATAACCAAAAATGATTCCCGGGCGACGGAATAATTTCGCCACACCTTGTGTTTGTGACAATCATTGGTACTTTAATTGAACTTTACTCTGTGGGCAAAAACTCAAGTATTTAAATGACAAGTAGATTTTGCTATTATTGACTTTATGTCGGTCATAAGATGTCTTTGTAATGAAAGAGAATAAGGAACCAGTTAAAATATCATGTTGATATTGGTAAACTGTCAAAAGCACTCACCATAAATACATTGAAAAATGTACAGTTAATACATCTGATCGTATGAATTAAAAGACAATATTAAGAACCAGGATGTACATTTAAGTTCACATGATAGTCACACACGCACTAGGTGTGGTGAAATTACTCTCTGCATTTGACCCATCCCCCTTGTTGCACCCCTTGGGAGGTGAGGGGAGCAGTGAGCAGCAGCGGTGGCCGCGCTCGGGAATTATTTTGGTGATTTAACCCCCAATTCCAACCCTTGATGCTGAGTGCCAAGCAGGGATCCCATTGGGTCCCGTTTTTATAGTCTTTGGTATGACTTGGGGTTTGAACTCAAGACCTTTTACTGTACAGTATGAGGATTAGTTTCTGCTTTCTTTCAAACATTTTATTTTAGCAAAACTTAGCGTTACAAAGCAAGCATCCTTCCCAAGTCAGATAAGTAAAGAAGTGAAGTGAAGTGAATTATATTTATATAGCGCTTTTCTCTAGTGACTCAAAGCACTTTTACATAGTTAAACCCAATATCTAAGTTACATTTAAACCAGTGTGGGTGGCAATGGGAGCAGGTGGGTAAAGTGTCTTGCCCAAGGACAAAACGGCAGTGACTAGGATGGCAGAAGCGGGAATCGAACGTGGAACCCTCAAGTTGCTGGCACGGCCACTCTACCAAGCGAGCCAAAAGTACGGCACTGCACTACTCCTTAAAACTATTACCCACTCTGTATGGTGGAAAATTGATGACCAAATAGTGTTTGACGTCAGGTATAAGAGAGTTTGATACTCCAGCAGATGTTTGCACCATTATTGATCTTATGTTCACTCATTAACTCTGCAGGATGTGTGCCTCTTAAAATCCATAACGACATGAAAAAAACAGATGTTACCACTAATTGACAAGCAATGCTCCGGTTCATTTTCCACCTGCTTTTTTTTTTCTTCTATACTCCCCTTGAGGGTTAAAAATATAAACAACACAAAAGAAGCCCTTGCATGATTAGATGGTTTAAAGTCTACAGTGGGACTTTTATTTTCACCCATTTTTTTTTAGTAATTACCAGGCATGTTATTGTTTTTTTTTGTTTTTTTCTCCACAATCTGAACAGGTTGCACGTAAATTGCTTTGCGCTGTTGCGGTAAATTATTCTGGGTGCTCTTGTAGCCCCCTAGCACATCAATTCAGCCCGCAGGATCAGTAAGACAGAGGCATGTTTTATAGTCGGGGCCTTCCTCACGTATGTTGTTTGCAGCACGGAGCTGCATGGGAGCGCCTGTGAATATGCAAGCACACGCTGCAAGCTTATATTCTCAGCTAGGACCGGCTGTCAAAACACTTCTTTCTTTTTTTTTTTACTCCACTCCTACTGTAGGTTTTTATTTGGAGTTTGAAGGACTTCCCTTCAGAATTTTCTATAGGGTGAGGCAATCATTAAAGGCCTACTGAAATGAGATTTTCTTATTTAAACGGGGATAGCAGGTCCATTCTATGTGTCATACTTGATAATTTCACGATATTGCCATATTTTTGCTGAAAGGATTTAGTAGAGAATATCTACGATAAAGTTTGCAACATTCGGTGCTAAGAGAAAAGCCCTGCCTCTACCAGAAGTCGCAGACGATGACGTCACACTTTGAGGGGTCCTCACATATTCTCATTGTTTATAATGGGAGCCTCCAACAAAAAGTGCTATTCGGACCGAGTAAACGACAATTTCCCCATTAATTTGTGTGAGGATGAAAGTTTCGTGTTTGAGGATATTGATAGCGACAGACTAGAAATAAAATAAATTAAAAAAAGTAAAAAGAGATAAAACGCGATTGAATTTGGACGGATTCCGATGTTTTTAGACACATTTAGTAGGATAATTCTGGGAAACCACTTATCTCTCTATTGTGTTGCTAGTGTTTTAGTGAGTTAAATAGTACCTGATAGTCGGAGGTGTACATCCACGGATGTCTTGACGCGCAGTGTCTCAGGGGAGTCGACGGCAGCTATGAACGGGCCAAGCTCAGCTTTTCTCCGGTAAGAAGCAACTTTTTAACCACAATTTTCTCACCAAAACCTGCTGGTTGACATTCCGTCGTGTTTCATGTTCGCTTGACCGCACTCTGATCCATTGTAAATTTTCACCTCCAGGAATTTTAAACATGGAATCACCGTGTGTTTGTGTGGCTAAAGGCTTAAGTTTCCCAACTCCATCTTTCTACTGTGAGTTTTTCAATATTAATTGAACAAATTGCAAAAGATTCAGCAACACAGATGTCCAAAATACTGTGTAATTATGCCGTTAAAGCAGACGACTTTTACCTGTGTGTGTGCGCAGCGCTCATACTTCCTAAAAAAAACTGTGAGGTCTTGTGTACACGTCATCATTAACGTTTTCAAGACGAAACTCCCGGGAAATTTAAAATTGCAATTTAGTAAACTAAAAAGGCCGTATTGGCATGTGTTGCAATGTTAATATTTCATCATTGATATATAAACTATCAGACTGCGTGGTGGGTAGTAGTGGGTTTCAGTAGGCCTTTAAGGATTTTTCTCCTTTATGTAGTCGTGTATTCTCCGGCGAGACATTATTCATTTTGAAGTGTAATATTAAGTGGCGTTCGCAAATGTAAAATCATTTTTGATCTAGCGTAGGATGTGTGTGTGTTTGGGGTGTGGGGGGTGTGGGGGGGGGGGGGGGGGTTGTGACATTTTGCAAGGGGTTAGTCTTAGAGGTTAAGAAATCATAGCGGCATTTGCCGTAACCTTTTCTGGTGACTTTTTAAAGAAGGGTTAAAGCCATGGGGGGTGTGGGGGCGATGCGAGAGCCTTCCCATTCATCAAACTAAGCTGGTGCCCAGGGACATTTTTTTTTATACTCATTAAGAAGTGTGGCTGACGATTTAAAAGTGGTGGGGCACACGCATTAAACTGTCAGGCCAGTGGAGTGGACCAGGATTAAGATGGACCTCCTTTTTGGCGAGTCACCATCATTAAAGCCCGGTTTGTGTGGACTGACTTGTCATCTGAATTTCAAGTGCAACATTTATTGACTTTTTTTTTTTTTTGTGATCCGTGACAAAAGCTCAAGCCAAGTAAACACTTCGTTGGTAAATGCTCTGTAATTTAATACAGCGTTTTACTACACCCGCGTGGTACTCAATGCACTTTACATTACTTCACACACACACACTGATGGCAAAAGCTGCCATGCGAGGCACTAACCACGACCCATCAGGAGCAAGGTGGGCAAAGTAGTCCTGCCCAATGACACACTGGCTGTGTCTAGGATGGCAGAAGATGGATTTGAACCAGGAACCCTTAAATTCCTGGCATGGCCGCGCTGCTATTCGAGCCACGTTGCACTACGAACAACCACAGGACTTCAGGACGTAAGCGCTTCTATTGTTAGATTTGTTAGTTTTGAAAAACTCCTACAGTATTTTTTTTTAAAGCGTCTGCGGTAATGGCTGTGCCAGCAACCCGAGGGTCCCTGGTTCAATCCCCACCTAGTACCAACCTCATCATGTCCGTTGTGTCCTTGTGCAAGACACTTCACCCTTGCTCCTGATGGGTCACGATTAGGGCCTTGCAAGGCAGCTCCCACCATCAGTGTGTGAATGTGTGTGTGAATGGGTGAATGTGGAAATAGTGTCAAAGCGCTTTGAGTACCTTGAAGGTAGAAAAGGGCTATACAAGTATAACCCATTTACCATTCTAACCCAGTAGGCACAAGACACAAGACGAAGGTTGTACCGATACCAATAATTTGGCACCAAATAATTTTTCGATACTTTTCCAAATTCATTCATGTATTTATTTGACAGTGACAGTGCAATTAAACATTGATTCCCATAGGTAGCAATGTTTAATATATATATATATATATATATATATGTATGTGTGTATATATATATATATATATATATATATATATATGTATGTGTGTGTATATATATATATATATATATATATATATATATATATATATATATATATATATATATATATATATATATATATATATATATATATATGTATATACAAACCCTGTTTCCATATGAGTTGGGAAATTGTGTTAGATGTAAATATAAACGGAATACAATGATTTGCAAATCCTTTTCAACCCATATTCAATTGAATGCACTACAAAGACAAGATATATTTGATGTTCAAACTCATAAACTTTTTTTTTTTTTTGCAAATAATAATTAACTTAGAGATTCATGGTTGCCACACGTGCCAAAGTAGTTGGGAAAGGACATGTTCACCACTGTGTTACATCACCTTTTCTTTTAACAACACTCAATAAACGTTTGGGAACTAAGGAAACTAATTGTTGAAGCTTTGAAAGTGGAAATGTTTCCCATTCTTGCATTATGTATTTCAACGTCTCATTGACTACTTGCACGACATCAAAGCCTGGCTTTCAGCTAACTTCCTGAGTCTAAATGAAGACAAAACAGAAGTTATGTTGTTCGGTCCAAGTCACTCTCCCCCCCTAACGTTGACCTCGGCACTCTGACTCCGTATCTCAGCGAATGTTTCACAAACCTGGGGGTAAAGTACGACTCAGATTTTAAATAAAAAAAACAATTGAGGAGTGTCGTTCAAAAAAGCTTTTATCAATTACGCCAAATAGCGAAAGTGAAACTGCTTCTGTCAGGACATGATCTCGAGAAATTAATTCACGCCTTTATCTCGAATCGTTTAGACTACTGCAATTCCCTGTATGTAGGCATTAGCCAGGCCTCCCTCGCCGGCCTCCAGCTCGTGCAGAACTCTGCTGCTCGTCTGCTAACACAGACCCGCAGACGTGAGCACATCACCCCTATATTAGCGTCCCTTCACTGGCTCCCTGTGCGTAATCGAATCAATTTTAAACTCCTTCTATTTGCTTTTAAATGTCTAAACAACCTCGCGCCAACATATCTCTCCGACCTCCTTCAGCCTTACTGCCCCACCCGATCCCTAAGATCAGCCGATCAGCTGCTACTGACGGTCCCTGACACAAGGCTGAAGCTTAGAGGTGACAGAGCTACCTACCTCTGAGTGTTAGACAAGCCTCCTCTCTTCCTGTTTTTAAATCTCTCTTAAAAACATACTTTTATTCCTTGGCTTTCAACACTGAGTGATATCCATCCTGCAATGGCGCCCCATTATACACCTGCTGTGAACCTGTTTTTATGTTTTATTTATTTATTTTTTATCATGTTCTGTTTGTGTTGTGTTGTTTGCTCGGTCCTCATATTATCTTTTTACCTGCCCATTGTACAGCACTTTGGCTACCTCTATGGTAAATTTTAAATGTGCTTTATAAATAAAATTGATTTGATTTGATTTGATTTATGTAGAGCTTCAGTCGTTCAACAGTCCGGGGTCTCCGCTGTCGTATTTTACGCTTCATAATGCGCCACACATTTTTGATGGGAGACAGGTCTGGACTGCAGACGGGCCAGGAAAGCAACCGCACTCTTTTACTACGAAGCCACGCTGTTGTAACACAGGGCTTGGCATTGTCTTGCTGAAATAAGCAGGGGCATCCCTGATGACGTTGCTTGGATGACAACATATGTTGCTCCAAAACCTGTATGGACCTTTCAGCATTAATGGTGCCTTCACAGATGTGTAAGTTACCCATGCCTTGGGCACTAATACACCCCCATACCATCACAGATGTTGCCTTTTGAACTTTGCGCCTATAGCAATCCGAATGGTTATTTTCCTCTTTGTTCTGGAGGACACCACGTCCTCCGTTTCCAAATATAATTTGAAATGTGGACTCGTCAGACCACAGAACACCTTTCCACTTTGCATCAGTCCATCTTAGGTGAGCTTGGGCCCAGCCAAGCCAGCGGCGTTTCAGGGTGTTATTGATAAATGGGTTTTGCTTTGCATAGTAGAGTTTTAACTTGCACTTACAGATGTAGCGACCAACTGTAGTTACTGACAGTGGTTTTATGAAGTGTTCCTGAGCCAATGTGGTGATATCCTTAACAGACTGATGTCAGTTTTTGATGCAGTACAGCCTGAGGGATCAAAGGTCCGTAATATCATCCCTTATGTGCAGGGATTTCTTCAGATTCTCTGAACCTTTTGATGATTTTACGGATTGTAAATGGTAAAATCCCTAAATTTCTTGCAATAGCTTGTTGAGAAATGTTGTTCTACAACTGTTCGACGATTTGCTTTAAAAGTGGTAACCCTCACCCCATCCTTGTATGTGAATTACTTAGCATTTCATGCAAGCTGCTTTTATACCCAATCATGGCACCCACCTGTTCCCTATTAACTTGCACACCTGTGGGATGTTCCATATAAGTTTTTGATGAGCATTCCTCAACTTTATCAGGATTTATTGCCACCTTTCCCAATTTCTTTGTCACGTGTTGCTGGCATCAAATTCTAAAGTTAATCACTATTTGCACACACAAAAATGTTAATCAGTTTGAACATTAAATGTTGTCTTTGTAGCATATTCAACTGAATATGGGTTGAAAATGATTTGCAAATCATTGTATTGCGTTTATATTTACATCTAAGACAATTTCCCAACTCATATGGAAACAGGGTTTGTATATATATATATATATATATATATATATATATACATATATATGTATATATATATATATATATATGTATATATATATAAAAAAAAAAAAAAAATATATATATATATATATATATATATATATAAGGATACATTGTGGACATAGGGGGGTGGTACCTCTCTTTAAGAAGGGGAACCGGAAGGTGTGTTCCAACTATCGTGGGATCACAGTCCTCAGCCTTCCCGGTAAGGTTTATTCAGGTGTACTGGGGAGGAGACTATGCAGGATAGTCAAACCTCGGATTCAGGAGGAACAGTGTGGCTTTCGTCCTGGTCATGGATCTGTGGACCAGCTCTATACTCTCGGCAGGGTCCTTGAGGGTGCATGGGAGTTTGCCCAACCAATTTACATGGGCTTTCTGGACTTGGAGAAGGCATTCGACCATGTCCCTCGGGAAGTCCTGTGGGGAGTGCTCAGAGAGTATGGGGTATTGGACTGTCTGATTGTGGCCGTCCGCTCTCTGTACGATCAGTGTCAGAGCTTGGTCCGCAGTAAGTCGGACACTTTACCAATGAGGGTTGGACTCCGCCAAGGCTGCCCTTTGTCACTGAGTCTGTTCATAACTTTTATGGACAAAATTTCTAGGCGCAGTCAAGGCGTTGAGGGAATCCGGTTTGATGGTTGCAGGACTAGGTCTCAGCTTTTTGTAGATGATGTGGTCCTGATGGCTTCATCTGGTCAGGTTCTCCAGCTCTAACTGGATCAGTTCGCAGCCGAGTGTGAAGCGACTCGGATAAGAATCAGCAACTCCAAGTCCGAGTCCATGGTTCTCGCCCGGAAAAGGGTGGAGTGTCATCTTCGGGTTGGGAAGGAGACCCTGTCCCGAGTGGAGGAGTTCAAGTACCTAGGAGTCTTGTTCACGAGTGAGAGAAGAGTGGATGGTGAGATCGACAGGCGGATCGGTGCAGCATCTTCAGTAATGTAGATGCTGTATCGATCCGTTGTGGTGATGAAGGAACTGACCCGGAAGGCAAAGCTCTCAATTTACCGGTCGATCCACGTTCCCATCCTCACCTATGGTCATGAGCTCTGGGTTATGACTGAAAGGACAAAATCACGGGTACAAGCGGCCAAAAAGAGTTTCCTCCGCCGGGAGGCAGGGCTCTCCCTTAGAGATAGGGTGAGAAGGTTTGTCATCCGGGAGGAGCTCAAAGTAAAGCCGCTGCTCCTCCACATCGAGAGGAGCCAGATGAGTTGGTTCGGGCATCTGGACTGGATGCCACCCAGGGCACGTCCAACAGGTAAGAGGCCACGGGGAAGACCCAGGACACGTTGGGAAGACTATGTCTCCCGGTTGGCCAGGGAATGCCCTGGGATCCCCCGGGAAGAGTTGGACAAAGTGGCTGGGGAAAGGAAAGTCTGGGCTTCCCTGCGTAGGCTGCTGTCGCCGTGACCCGACCTCGGATAAGCGGAAGAAGATGGATGGATGGATAGATACCCATAGGTAACCCAAGTCAAAGTACAGTACATAAGACTTATAGCCAGAGGCTAATTTGCAACACTCGTCCCTGGTTAGGTTTTAAAAAAAAATATGAGAAAAGTGTAAAAATCAAAAGGATTAAGACAAGTACAGAAATAAGAACACATTGAAAATAATTGGCCCCATTTGTCCACACTACATCCAGTTCTAGTGCTCACACTTCTGATTGTCCTTAATAAAAGGAACAACAAACATTTTTAATATTGACTTAATTTCAACAGAAAATCTTACAATACATTAAACATGCATCCAGCCATCCATTTTCTACCGCTTATTCCCTTCGGGGTCGCTACAATGGAGTGGAAGGGGGGGTAAGCCCTGGACAAGTCGCCACCTCATCACAGGGCCAACACAGATAGACAGACAACATTCACACTCACATTCACACACTTGGGACCATTTAGTGTTGGCAATCAACCTGGCAATCTCCTCTCTGAGCTGCAACCTTATCGTGGTAGAGGAGTTTGCGTGTCCCAATGATCCTAGGAGCTATGTTATCCGGGGGCATAAAGCCCCCTGGTAGGGTCTCCCAAGGCAAACAGGTTCTAGGTGAGGGATCAGACAAAGAGCAGCTCGAAGACCTTTATGAAGAAGAAAAATCATGGACCCAGATTTCCCTCGCCCGGACGCGGGTCACCGGGGCCCCCCTCTGGAGCCAGGCCCGGAGGTGGGGCACGATGGCGAGCGCCTGGTGGCCGGGCCTGTTCCCATGGGGCCCGGCCGGGCACAGCCCGAAGAGGCAACGTGGGTCACCCCTCCAATGGGCTCAAAACCCATAGCAGGGGCCATAGAGGTCGGGTGCAATGTGAGCTGGGCGTCAGCCGAAGGCAGGGCACTTGGCGGTCCGATCCTCGGCTACAGAAGCTAGCTCTTGGGACGTGGAACGTCACGTCACTGGGGGGGAAAGAGCCTGAGCTAGTGCGCGAAGTCGAGAAATTCCGGCTGGATATAGTCGGACTCACTTCGACGCACAGCAAGGGCTCTGGAACCACTTCTCTTGAGAGGGATTGGACCCTCTTCCACTCTGGTGTTGCCGGAAGTGAGAGGCGACGGGCTGGGGTGGCAATTCTTGTTTCCCCCCGGCTCAAAGCCTGTACGTTGGAGTTCAACCCGGTGGCCGAAAGGGTAGCCTCCCTCCGCCTTCGGGTGGGGGGACGGGTCCTGACTGTTGTTTGTGCTTATGCACCAAACCGCAGTTCAGAGTACCCACCCTTTTTGGGAACACTCGAGGGAGTACTGGAAAGGGCTCCCCCGGGTGATTCCCTTGTCCTACTGGGAGACTTCAACGCTCACGTTGGCAACGACAGTGAAACCTGGAGAGGCGTGATTGGGAAGAATGGCTGCCCGGATCTGAACCCGAGTGGTGTTTTGTTATTGGACTTTTGTGCTCGTCACGGTTTGTCCATAACAAACACCATGTTCAAACATAAGGGTGTCCATATGTGCACTTGGCACCTGGACACCCTAGGCCGCAGTTCCATGATCGACTTTGTAGTTGTGTCATCGGATTTGCGGCCTCATGTTTTGGACACTCGGGTTAAGAGAGGGGCGGAGCTTTCTACCGATCACCACCTGGTGGTGAGTTGGCTGCGATGGTGGGGGAGGATGCCGGACAGACCTGGGAGGCCCAAACGCATTGTGAGGGTCTGCTGGGAACGTCTGGCAGAGTCTCCTGTCAGGCAAAGTTTCAATTCCCACCTCCGGAAGAACTTTGAACATGTCACGAGGGAGGTGCTGGACATTGAGTCCTAGTGGACCATGTTCCGCACCTCTATTGTCGAGGCGGCAGATCGGAGCTGTGGCCGCAAGGTAGTTGGTGCCTGTCGGGGCGGCAATCCTAAAACCCCTTGGTGGACACAAGCGGTGAGGGATGCCGTCAAGCTGAAGAAGGAGTCCTATCGGGTCCTTTTGGCTCAAAGGACTCCGGAGGCAGTGGACAGGTACCGACAGGCCAAGCGGTGTGCAGCTTCAGCGGTCGCGGAGGCAAAAACTCGGACATGGGAGGAGTTCGGGGAAGCCATGGAAAACGACGTCCGGACGGCTTCGAAGCGATTCTGGACCACCGTCCGCCGCCTCAGGAAGGGGAAGCAGTGCACTATCAACACCGTGTATGGTGCGGATGGTGTTCTGCTGACCTCGACTGCGGATGTTGTGGATAGGTGGAAGGAATACTTCGAAGACCTCCTCAATCCCACCAACACGTCTTCCTATGAGGAAGCAGTGCCTGGGGAATCTGTGGTGGACTCTCCTATTTCTGGGTCTGAGGTCGCTGAGGTAGTTAAAAAGCTCCTCGGTGGCAAGGCCCCAGGGGTGGACGAGACCCGCCCGGAGTTCCTTAAGGCTCTGGATGCTGTGGGGCTGTCTTGGTTGACAAGACTTTGCAGCATCGCGTGGACATCGGGGGCGGTACCTCTGGATTGGCAGACCGGGGTGGTGGTTCCTCTCTTTGAGAAGGGGGACCGGAGGGTGTTTTCCAACTATCGTGGGATCACACTCCTCAGCCTTCCGGTAAGGTTTATTCAGGTGTACTGGAGAGGAGGCTACGTCGGATAGTCGAACCTCGGATTCAGGAGGAACAGTGTGGTTTTCGTCCTGGTCGTGGAACTGTGGACCAGCAATATACTCTCGGCAGGGTTCTTGAGGGTGCATGGGAGTTTGCCCAACCAGTCTACATGTGCTTTGTGGACTTGGAGAAGGCATTCGACCGTGTCCCTCGGGAAGTCCTGTGGGGAGTGCTCAGAGAGTATGGGGTATCGGACTGTCTTATTGTGGCGGTCCGTTCCCTGTACGATCAGTGCCAGAGCTTGGTCCGCGTTGCCGGCAGTAAGTCGAACACATTTCCAGTGAGGGTTGGACTCCGCCAAGGCTGTCCTTTGTCACCGATTCTGTTCATAACTTTTATGGACAGAATTTCTAGGCGCAGTCAAGGCGTTGAGGGGTTCCGGTTTGGTAACCGCAGGATTAGGTCTCTGCTTTTTGCAGATGATGTGGTCCTGATGGCTTCATCTGACCGGGATCTTCAGCTCTCGCTGGATCGGTTCGCAGCCGAGTGTGAAGCGACCGGAATGAGAATCAGCACCTCCAAGTCCGAGTCCATGGCTCTCGCCCGGAAAAGGGTGGAATGCCATCTCCGGGTTGGGGAGGAGACCCTGCCCCAAGTGGAGGAGTTCAAATACCTAGGAGTCTTGTTCACGAGTGAGGGAAGAGTAGATCGTGAGATCGACAGGCGGATCGGTGCGGCGTCTTCAGTAATGCGGACGTTGTACCGATCCGTTGTGGTGAAGAAGGAGCTGAGCCGGAAGGCAAAGCTCTCAATTTACCGGTCGATCTACGTTCCCATCCTCACCTATGGTCATGAGCTTTGGGTCATGACCGAAAGGATAAGATCACGGGTACAAGCGGCCGAAATGAGTTTCCTCCGCCGGGTGGCGGGGCTCTCCCTTAGAGATAGGGTGAGAAGTTCTGCCATCCGGGAGGAACTCAAAGTAAAGCCGCTGCTCCTTCACATCGAGAGGAGCCAGATGAGGTGGTTCGGGCATCTGGTCAGGATGCCACCCGAACACCTCCCTAGGGAGGTGTTTAGGGCACGTCCAACCGGTAGGAGGCCACGGGGAAGACCCAGGACACGTTGGGAAGACTATGTCTCCTGGCTGGCCTGGGAACGCCTCGGGATCCCCCGGGAAGAGCTAGACGAAGTGGCTGGGGAGAGGGAAGTCTGGGTTTCCCTGCTTAGGCTGTTGTCCCCGCGACCCGACCTCGGATAAGCGGAAGATGATGGATGGATGGAATCAACCTATCCCCAGTTGCATGTCTTTGGAGGTGGGAGGAAGCCGGAGTACCCGGAGGGAACCCAGGCAGGACATGCAAACTCCACACAGAAAGCTCCCTACCGCAGGATCGTACCCAGGACCTTTGCATTGTGAGGCAGATGCACTAACCCCTGTATCACCGTGCTGCCCTACATTAAACATACGTTTCCAATTGCACTCAAATAACAATGTTACAGGGTGAACATTAAACACATTTAGCTTTTCTTTTTGCCTGCCTTTTCTAATTCTGGACCTCCGGATTCAGCATGTTCTCATCCATTTGTGTCAACAAGGTGAAATGACGTCTGAAAACCTTTGACAAGTTGACTTCATGTCTGTCACCGCCCATTAGGACGTTTCAAAGTGTAAACTACGATCTGACTTGAACACAGAGTATTTTCTGTTTGTGCATGAACTTCCTGTCCAACACAAGCAGATTTGAGTTAAATTGAACGGATTGTTGCGACGTCTGGCAAATATAGAAGCTTTGTGTATATTTAGCTACGTCAACAACATGTGGTTGATGTTCTGCAGGCGGTGGAAACTGACACGTTGACTGGAATAAAAACAGCCGCAACCGCCACCGTTTCGCATTCAGTGGAAATCTGGGGTTTCTCTTACTCTTACACTGTTTGAAAGAACATTGTATTGTCTTCTCTTTCTTTAAGTCTTCAACACAAATCCAAACAAAAATGGTCAGGGAATCTCATATCCTTGTGAGAATTCGCATTTTAGAGAATTCTGCACAACCACGGGACTTGAGTGGAACATACAGTTTCAGTGCTTTAGTTGATAGCTTTGACTTTTTGTCTCAACCAATTAACTCTTAGATTTACAACCAAAATATACCTTTGTGGAGAGGGGCGTGGTCCACGCGTTCCCTGCAGGCGGGGTGTGTACAGGGGCCGGCCATGAATCAGCAAACAGGCTAGTGGATATCTCAGCTGGAACGAGTTATCTAATCACCTGTTCCTTTATTAGCAGCGCCGGAGACCATGAAGAGGGACTGACTGCTGAAAAGCAAGAAGGACTGATTGCTGAAAAGCAAGGAGGAACGCTGACAGCAAATTGATGACAAAGACAGTAAAATTGTATTGTAAAAACGGCATCCTGCGGTGTTGTGTTCCTGTCGGTCTGACGAACCCCGAGAGAAAGGAAGAAGACTTCCACAACCTTGTTGGCGATTAAAGCGAGGCCTTTAGTGTGCAAATGAAGTTCAATGCCTAGTTCTGTGCTGATCTCTAACTTCACTTTATAGCGCAAAGTCAATGAAATGCATGCTAAAACCACATTGTGATTACAAAAAAATTACACTAAATTGGCCCTGCGTGTGACCTACTCAGTGGCCTACTGGTTAGAGTGTCCGCCCTGAGATCGGTAGGTTGTGAGTTCAAACGCCGGCCGAGTCATACCAAAGACTGTAAAAATGGGACCCATTACCTCCCTGCTTGGCACTCAGCATCAAGGGTTGGAATTGGGGGTTAAGTCACCAAGATGATTCCTAGGCGCAGCCACTGCTGCTGCCCACTGCTCCCCTCACCTCCCAGGGGGTGAACAAGGGGATGGGTCGACTGCAGAGGACACATTTCACCATACCTAGTGTGTGTGACAATCATTGGGACTTTAACTTAACGTAACTTTAACTATGTGAGTGTGAATGTGTCATGCCTGTTAAGCAAGGTTTATGTTTTGTCATGTTTTGTTTTGTTTTTGGACTCTTGTTTCACGTTTTGCATTTCCTGGTTTTGTTTGTTTCCATGCCAACCCATTGATTTTCACCTTGCCATCCTAGTCACGCCCCGTCTCTCAGCTCTCACACCTGTTTTTCATTACCACTGCTACTACTTAAGTCAATTGCTTTCTGTTCATCGTTCTGGGAACTTTGCTTGCCTGCTTGCCTTCATGCCTTCACGCACACACGCTACCCTTGCTGCATCTCCTTCATGCCCTCGTGCATAGTTCCATGTCAAGTAAGTTGTTGTATATAGTCACAGTCAAATGCTTTTGTGCTAAGTCCTTTTCTTTATGTCCATAGTTCATTCATGCCATCGCGCAAGTGTTTTTGTTTTCCTGTTTGTATTTTGTAGTCTAGTAATATACCTCATTGTGAGCGCACTTAGTTTGTTTATTTTTTATTATAGTGTTTAAATAAATAAATATGTACTTACACTCTCGTCTGGCTCGTGCCAATCATCCTCTGCGTGGAAGAAGCAAAACCAGTCCATGTCCAGGTGTGACAGAATGTTGTCTGTCTATCTGTGTTGGCCCTGTGATGAGGTGGCGACATTTCCATGGTGTACACTGCCTTCCGCTCCAGTGCAGCTGGGGTAGGCCCCAGCACCCTCCGCGCCCCTTAGATGCACAAGCGGTAGAAAATGGATGAATGGATGGTTGCTCAGTTTTGTGCACTTTTGTCTCTTCTTTCAACATATATCAAATAATGCAATGTAAGGCTTTGTTCCATGAACCTCAGAAGTTGGAAATCAGAGCAAGGAAAGATGTCAGAGCAGAGTCATGAGCGTTCCAGTTATGAAGCTGGAAGTCAAGATTGCCGATAGCTATTTTTGTGCTTGTCTTTTCAGAATGTACTGTTAAATAGTAAATGGGTTATACTTGTATAGCGCTTTTCTACCTTCAAGGTACTCAAAGCGCTTTGACACTATTTCCACATTCATCCATTCACACACACATTCACACACTGATGGGGGGAGCTGCCATGCAAGGCCCTAACCAGGACCCATCAGGAGCAAGTGAGAAGGGTCTTGCTTAAGGACACAACGGACGTGATGCGGTTGGTAGTAGGGGGCATTGAATCAGTGGCACGATCACTCCCCAACCGCGACACGCCTTCCCCTGTTAACCATTTTCTGGACAAATTTACGATCCTTCTGGAGACTAGAAATAAGATGGATTAAGAAGAAACACAAACAAAAGCCAATCTTAGCGATGTAGCAGTGACGTGCTGTCAGGGGAGGCAAGTGAGGCAGGTGGCTTAATCATGAGATGTTCTAAAACGAAGTAATAAAATAAAATAAGCTTTCTATGTGATTTTGTTGTGGTTCCTGTATATTTTGATAATTTTCAAGGTAAAAATCTCAGAAATTCCGTGTTTCTTGATCAAAAAAATGCAGCAGACGAGAAGTCAGGCAGACACAGGCGGTGCCTCTATTGCTACACACAGTGTGTATTGGGCGTGTGGTTGCGAAGGGGCGCATGCATGTTGCCACTGGGAAAAGGCAGGTCATGAGGCAGCAAGTACCTCTGCCTCAAGGTAGGGGGCAATACATTGTCAATTTGCAGTTCAATGCCTCAGCAGTACTCTGAGTGGGAGAAGTGGGGGTGCTCAAGCTAGCAGACACAGGTCTCTCCAGCGGAAGCCAGTGTTTTTTGCTTTTCTTTTTTTTAACTGTATTTATAACAAACAAGGCATTTTTATTACAGTAAGCCAGCGTTTGTGGGTGTTTTGGTCAGATGCAAAAATATTGTTTAATTTCTTGGAATGAAATTGAATAAAATGAATGTGTCTGCCAACATGGAGGATTATAAACTGTATCCAAGATGAAATATTTCTCTAAACTGGACTTTAAGACAAAATGAATGCAATCATACAAAGTATGTTTTCATGGAGGATAGCTATTGCTGCTTCAGATACAAATACAGTTAGGTAAAATACACTCACAATACTTATTAAGCAAATGGGACCAAAAAGTATTTAATAACAACTTTATCAAATATTTTTTGACCCATTTATCATATCATAACATCATTATGATAAAGTTTTTATGAATGCAAAAGACTCCCTTTTTTTTCTGTTACTCTAATATGCAACCCAAATCAACAATGATTAGAGCTGCACATATGAATTTAAGTAAAAATAAAAAGAAAAAAAAGTATGTATGCCTTACCTGGTGTTAAGTTGACCGCGCGTCACTGCGATGTAGTATGAATATACAACATGAAAAAAGGTAATTTACACAAGAGTAACATTACCCTACATTGCATCTGGAAAGTATTCGCAGTGATTCACTTCTTCCACATTTTTGAAAATCTAATAAAAATAAAATACTAAGAAAACACATCTACATAAGTATTCACAGCCTTTGCTCAATACTTTGTTGATGCACCTTTGGCAGCAAATACAGCCTCAAGTCCTTTTGAGTATGATGCCACAAGCCTGGCACAGCTATCTTTGGGCTTTTTCACCTGTCGACCTCCATCAGGTTGGATGGGAAGCATCGGTAGGAACAACCATTTGCAGATCTTTCCAGAGATGTTCAGGTGGACTCAAGTCTCGGCTCTGGCTGGGCCACTCAAGGACACTTACAGGGTTATCCTAGAGCCATTATTTTAACATCTTGGCTGTGTGTTTAGTGAGATGATGGAATGGGAAATTATAACATCTGCATCCGCATCACCAGAGTCGTCATCCACCCGCACTAACATTTTATCAGGACCGTACCCGCCCGCTGAAATATATCAGAGGTTGTCCGCCTTTACCACTCAAAGAGATATTTAAACCTGTTTCACAGAGTAATGATGACAATTGGAGCCACTAACGTTCCCGCGACAATCCAATAGCATTCATCCTGATGACAAGAATATGGGCGTGCTGTGAAGCCATTGCCTTTGACACCTTCAACAACATGTGCGAACCGATTGTTGGTCCAGCAACATGTTGTGTGCAGCTTCCGCAATTACACGTTCAAGATTGAAAAGCATACTGGGTGATACAGAGTACACTGATGGTTGTGATATAAACAACTTTGACACTTACCAATATGCACCACACTGTGAAGCCACACCCAACAAAATTGACAAACACATTTCGGGAGAACATCCTCACAGTAACACAACATAAACGCAACACAACAAATACCCATTATCCTTTATATCCGTGACAGTTCCTGAATATATTTTACACCCCTGCACCCCGCCCACCTTACCGACACACGGGGTTTGCTTCTAGCGGGGTGTATATAATAGTCAGGGTGTGTCATGAATACAAAGGATTATGGGTATTTGTTGTGTTGCGTTTATGTTGCGTTACTGTGAGGATGTTCTCCCGAAAAGTGTTTGTCGTTCTTAATTGGTGTGGCTTCACAGCGTGGCGCATATTATTAAGAGTGTTAAAATTGTTTATATCACAACCATTAGTGTACTCTGTGTCAACCAGTATGCCTTGCAGTCGTGTGCGTGTTGCCGCGGAAGCCACACACAACATGATGCTGGACTGACAAGCAGATCGAACATGTTGTAGTAGGCGACAAAGCCAAAGGCTTCATAGCACGCCCTAATACTTAAATTCTGGGTGACTACCAGCAGTCATACAGGAGAATAATAGCGTCTCTTATTGTCTTCTTCGCTTTATGACACGGGTCTTGAATGGCACTTTGAATGGCGAATGATACCGATCACAGAACCATGCATATCAAATATTTCCGGATTGTTCAACCGCCACCCGCCCGAATCTAATTAAAATCAATTTTTTCGTCATGTCAACCGCCCGACTTCGCGGATGAGACCGCGAACCGCGCATCACTAGTGTTTAGGGTTTTTGTCCTGCTGAGAGATAACCCGTTGCCCCGATCTGAGTTCAAGAGAGCCCAGGTCTTCATTCAGGGTGTCTCTGTACTGTCATAGTTTGTTTGTGACGAACCCCAAGATGCAGAGATGGAGGCACGTATTGGATAGGAAAACATGGTTTGATTTAAAATACTAGAACTAAAAGAAACAAAGGGTACAAACAAAAAGCACGCACGTGGGCGGATAACAAACTAAGGGAGCTAGCACTGGAGCTAGAAAACAAAAAGGGGCCAAACATGGAAGCTAGCGGGTAGCAAACAGAAAAACTGGAAACAGCTAATGACTAACAAGAACAGCTTACCGCTACGACGACAAGGACAAAATATAGAAGGACAGATAGTAGCTGTAACGATGCCATCGACAAATCACGACAGGTAGCAACGACACAAAAGTGACATGTGGCAACGACAAATCAATAATCCAGCACTGACTCAAGGAACAAAGCAGGTAATATAGAAGCGGGCTGATTCACCACGGGTGTGGCAAGGTGCTAATCAGCCGCAGCTGAGGGAAAACAGCACACAGGGAGACAAACGGGAAACAGACAAAATAAGAGCACTTGACAGGAACTAAAGACAGGAAATACTAAACAGAGGAAAAACTAAAACACAAACAAACTGTCAGTGGCAAGCCTGACATGTACATTGCTGCATTCCTTTCCCCTCTGTCCTGACTAGGCTCCCAGTTCCTGCCGCTAAAACACATCCCCCACAGCCTGATGCTGCCACCACCATGTTTCACTTTAGGGATGGTATTGGCCTGGTGATGAGCGGTGCTTGGTTTCCTCCAAACATGATGCCTGGTATTCACAACAAAGAGTTTAATTTTCAGTCTTTCGGGTGCATTTTGGCAAACTTCAACACAGGAACGGCTCCTGTCTGGCCACTCTACCATACCATACAGGCCTAATTGGTGGATTGCTGCAGAGATGGTTGTCCTTCTAGAAGGTTATACTCTCTCCACAGAGGAATGTTGCAGCTCTGACAGAGTGACCATCCGGTTTCTGGTCACCTGCCTGACAAGGGCTCTTCTCCCCCGATCGCTCTGTTTAGATGGTCGGCCAGCTCTAGAAAGAGACGTGGTGGTTCCAAACGTCTTCCATTTACGGATGATAAAGGCGTCTGTGCTCATTGGGACCTTAAAGGCTGCAGATTTTTTTCTGTACCATTCCCCCGATTTGTGCCTTGAGACAATCCTGCCCTGACAATTTCTTCGATTTTTTTGCTTGGTTTGTGCCCTGCCATGCACTGTCTGACCTTGTATAGAGACAGATGCATGTCTTTCCAAATCATGTCCAACCAACCGAATCCACCACATGTAGACTCAAATTAAGCAGTAAGAACATCTCAAGGATGATCAGTCGAAACAGGATGCCCATGAGCTCACTTTTGAGCTTCATGGCAGTGTTTTTTTTTTTTCCTAAAAATTAAGCAAAACATTTCAAGAAATACTTTTCTTATTGTCATTATTGGGTTATTGTGTAGAATTTTGAGGACAAAAGTTGATTACTTTCTGGATGCACCGTACATCCAACCATACAATGTATATGATTTAATGCTCCTGTAAGATTGGTTATTATTGTTTATAATCAGAGCAGGGGCAGCACGGTGGAACAGGGGTTAGTGCAAGTGCCTCACAATACGAAGGTCCTAAGTATTCCTGAGTTCAATCCCGAGCTCGGGATCTTTCTGTGTTTGCATGTTTTCCCCATTACTGCGTAGGTTCCCTCCGGGTACGCCGGCTTCCTCCCACCTCCAAAGACATGCACCTGGGGATAGGTTGATTGGCAACACTAAATTGGCCCTAGTGTGTGAATGTGAGTGTGATTGTTGTATGTCTATCTGTGTTGGCCCTGTAATGAGGTGGCGACTTGTCCAGGGTGTACCCCGCCATCCGCCCGAATGCAGCTGAGATAGACTCCAGCACCCCCCTGACCCCAAAAGGGACAAGGGGTACAAAATGGATGGATGGATGGATATACTCAGAGCAGCCATCTTTGAAAGCGGGTGGGAGGTGACAACTCTCCGACTTTCCAAGGAACGCTGACCTCACGGAGGGTTCTAGTTGAAACTCTGAAATGCAGAAAATGCAGCAAAAATGAGTACATTTCTTTGTTCGTGTTACTATTTTTGAGCATCGCTCACGACTGACACACCCAGGACTTAAGCAGAAGAACAACAACAAGAAGAACGCAAACATTATTAGCTTTCACTTTTTGTTGAATGCGGTAAAATAACAGTACATTCCAATATTATTCAAACATTAGACCAGGTTTCCCTTTGCAAGAAGGCTGTCAGAAGAGTGAGACAACCTTTATGGTATTTCTCTCTCTTGTTCCTTTCTGAATTCATCTCGTAAATGTCATCTTGAATATATATCAAAATATCAAAGCTGGCTGACGGCGGTATCTTCTGTTTCACTGATTTCAAGGACGGCCTGTTTACGTTTTCATCGCGAGCAAAAGATTAGCCAATGCATGATTCCCGACTCCCCCGGAGCCTGCTGAGTGCTTGTTGACGAGGTGCCGCTGACATTCAAGAGACTTTGTCCTCCTGAAGGAGGCTCGAAGGAGAGGCACTACATGTCCTGAGGGCCTGCAGTCCAAAACTCTGCAACATATGCCTGCCGTGAAATTAAATATTTATGGACTGGAACAAAACACTACCATTTAGTTTCATAACTTTTGCGACTGACCTTAAAGCAGCAGGAAACAAAACAAAATCTAGGAGCAATAAATGTGCATGTCAACAATATAATGCATTTTTGCCATAGTAATAAGGAACAATAATTTTTTTCCCTCTCCACCTACAGCAGAGCTATTCAACTACAAACCCCAAAACCAGTGAAGTTGGCTCGTTGTGTAAATCGTAAATAAAAACAAAATACAATAATTTGCTAATCCTTTTCAACCTATATTCAGTTGAATTAACTGCAAATACACAATACTCAATGTTCGAACTGGAAAATATTATTTTTGGCAAATAATAGCTCATTTGGAATTTGATGCCTGCAACATGTTTCAACAAAGCTGGCGAAAGTGGCAAAAAGGACTGAGAAAGTTGAGGAATGCTTATCCAAAATTTATTTTGAACATTCCACAGGTGAACAGGCTAATTGGGAACAGGTGAGTGCCATGATTGGGTTTAAAAGCAGCTTTCATGAAATGCTCAGTCACTCTACTATGCAAAGCCAAAGCCATTCATCAACAACACCCAGAAACGCTGCCGGCTTCGCTGGGCCCGAGTTCATCTAAGCTGGATTGATGCAAAGTGGAAAGGAGTTCTGTGGTCGGACGAGTCCACATTTCAAATAGTTTTTGGAAACTGTGGACGTGGACTCTTCCGGGACAAAGAGGAAAAGAACCATCTGGATTGTTATAGGCACAAAGTTAAAAAGCCAGCATCTGTGATGGTATGGGGTGTATTAGTTCCCAAGGCATGGGTAACTTAACACATCTGAGGAGAGTTTACATCCTGTGAGACGATGTCGGCCAGCCCTGGAAGCCAGCTCAGCTGTCCCGGTGATGAAATGGGGAAATGCCTTCCACTTCCACTCAAATAAGCCGACAACGAAGGCTACCACTGGATTATTTGGCGTCGAATGGGTGCTGCAAAATGTGAGTTCAAATTATTTATTTTTTTCACTTTTATTAAGTTTTTTTACAATTTTAATTTTGCCAGTACAACATAAGATATGTTTTAATTGCTGATGCGTTTTAATAGACTTTTGCATGCGCTAGAAAACAACCCGTTTTGTACTCTGTTGATGTGTTTCAATGCAGAGTAGTGCGTAAATGTGTTCCTGTATAGGCATTTCTCCAGCAATGGTCATGTGGTGGGCAGCACAGTGGAGGAGGGGTTAGTGCGTCTGCCTCACAATACGAAGGTACCTGAGTAGTCCTGGGTTCATCCGGGCTCGGTATCTTTCTGTGTGAAGTTTGCATGTTCTCCCCGTGACTGCGGGGTTCCCTCCGGTTACTCCGGCTTCCTCCCACTTTCAAAGACATGCACCTGGGGATAGGTTGATTGGCAACACTAAATTGGCCCTAGTTTATGAAAGTGAGTGTGAATGTTGTCTGTCTATCTGTGTTGGCCCTTTGATTAGTTGGCGACTTGTCCAGGGGTGAACAACGCCTTCCGCCCCATTGTAGCTGAGATAGACACATGCGCCCCCCGTGACTCCAATGGGAATAAGCGGTATAAAATGGATGGATGGGTCATATGGTGACATAAATGATGGTATTTTTGAGAGGTAATCATTGAAGTCGGACTTTACTGAAGGCCTAGGTGAAACGCACGGCCCACCACTACATTCCATTGGCTGGATTTATTTATATTGCACAATCCAACAGGTCAACAAAGGAGTCGGAAGAAACAAGCTTTTTTGAGATTGACATCATGTCAGAAGTTGAGGACGCTATTGCAAAACATTGCAAAGGAATTATTCCCCTTTTAGCAAAGTACTGTACTCAGCATCAAGGGTTGGAATAGGTTTAAATCACCCAAAATTATTCCTGCTCACTGCTCCCCTCACCTCCCAGAGGGTGATCAAATGCAGAGAATAATTTCGCCACACCTAGTGTGTGTGTGACTATCATTATGACTTTAACTTCTACTGGTACTTGGCTAAAAATGTCATAGAACAGTCTTGTCCATTGAAAGCTCTCTACTAACAAAGGAAAAAAAAACTAAGAGCTGTCAAAGAACCTAAATGCTTAGTTTATATAAAGCGTCTTTGAGTATTTAGAAAATCACTATGTATATTTGATGTATTATTTATATTATTATTATTAAGGGACAATATTATAGACGCGGACAAGAAATACAATCAACAAAAAGCTTTGTGAGAAATACAAGGAAACAATCAAAAGCACTCTTGTTTTTGCAGCGCCATGCTACATCTCACCTCATTGAGTAGGATGATTCTGAAAAAGGAGAGGGACCAGCTTAGAACTACAAGAATGGAGCTGGTTAATGATCTGAAGGCAGTTTGGAGCACAGCCACCAATAAAAGTAGACATAACACACTTGGCTGAAGTGAATTGGTCATCCTTTACAAGAAGACACATGTACACGCCCGTCTGAAGTTTATCCAATGAACACCTTAATGACTCAGACAAGGCTTAGAGCAGGGGTGTCAAAGACATTTTAGCTCAGGAGCCACATGGAGGAACATCTATTCCCTAGCGGCCTGGACAGGTAAAACCATGGAATGATAACTTAAATATAAAGATAACTTTAGATTGTTTTATTTTGTTTAATATTTAGACCAATCACATTCTGAAAAATGTATGAATCATAATGTTTTTTTTTTTACATGTTGCAGTTAATTATGTTCAATCTTCGTTAGTTGTCAGTTATACTTTTTGAAAAAATGATGTGATAATCTTCATTAGTCAAATAGGTAAAATAGATTCTGGCAAAGTTTTAAGTGCCCCCATCGGTGTTAATTTGTAATCTATCAGAAGATGAAATTAATTTAATTTACTAATTTTCCTCTACTGATGTACTGACATCATGTGGTTTAATCTGTACATATGTAGCATTGTCTACAACAAAAATAATGAAATTCCCACGACATAGTGAATTTGCAAACAACTAAAATTATACAAACACAAAGCATACTACGATCGGCTACCCAAGAATTTACAACAATTCTTCTCAACAAAAGATATAATCTTAGAGAAAAATGTAATTTAAAACATTTGTACGCACGTACAACACTTAAGACCTTCAGTCTATCAGTATGTGAAATTGAATTATGGAATGGATTCAGCAAAGCAATCAAACAAATGTATTAATATGATCCACTTCCAGAAACTCTTCAAACTTAAGGTGTTTATAAAGTATAAAGAAAAAGAACCATGATAGACATTCTGAATTTATTTCATTCTCCGTTTCATATTCTAGGTAATCCGACCTAACTCACCATATGAAAATATAACTTACTTCACCAAATATTGTTTCTTTATATTGTTATTACTTTTGGAGTATATTGTGAATGAATTGATAACAGGAAGTGAACAAAAGTTTTAGCAACTACTATGTAAAGGAAAGGGGTTGGATTAAATAAATTCTGTTTCTTCCTACTCCTTTTCGAACATGTTGAATAGAGAAACTGGAAATTGTGATGTATCATGTTGTATGCATGCATGTTCCAAATAAACTCAACTCAACTCAACTCAAAACTGTGAATTTTGGACTCATTTCATGTTAAGTAAGAAGGAGATAATCTTATTTCAGAATATTTATGTGCCACACACGGAAGACATGACAACAGATGTGACAAGGGCCCCCAAAAATAGGTCGTCCCGTGAAAAAAGGGCCGAAGAAAACAAACCGCCACGCTCATGTCTCTATTGCAGCGCACGCGCAGTATGCGTCTCCCTGCTCTGCGGGACCACCCGGGAGGATCAAACCGACAGCGTGCTCAGACATGCACTCACGCTCAGCGCAGCACGCCCACGCAGCTACAAGACTGCAGATGATCAGTCAATCTGCACACCTGTGACTGATGAGGGCGAGCTGAATAAAGGGACCTGTGGACCCAAGGATTGGTGTGTGAGCTTAGTTTTCATGGTGTACCTACCCTCTGTCGCCTGGTAAGTGAGCTGTGCGTCTCACTTTTCCCCGTATCTCCTTCTGTCCTCTGACCTGGCGCCTCCCTCGTTCCTCGACTCCTCGCTCGCCCCTGGACTCTGACGCCTCTCCCTCGTCCCTGATCCCCTGCCTACCCAATGGACTGCCTCGTTCCTTCGCTCTCGTCAACATTTGGTAACACACACTTCAGTTAATCTACACACATAGTAACACACATACACACTTCGGTTTGACACACTCCATTTTCTTAGTTTATTTAGAAGTATTGTTTGGTATTATTGTATATACAAACCCCGTTTCCATATGAGTGGGGAAATTGTGTTAGATGTAAATATAAACGTAATACAATGATTTGCAAATCTTTTTCAAGTCATATTCAATTGAATGCACTACAAAGACAAGATATTTGATGTTCAAATTCATAAACTTTTTTTTTTTTTGCAAATAATAATTAACTTAGAATTTCATGGCTGCAACACGTGCCAAAATAGTTGGGAAAGGGCATGTTCACCACTGTGTTACATCACCTTTTCTTTTAACAGCACTCAATAAACGTTTGGGAACTGAGGAAACTAATTGTTGAAGCTTTGAAAGTGGATGTGGAATGTCTTTGTCTTGGGTTCTTGTTGTGACCCACAGGAAAAGCACCACACCTTGCGCAGCCGTTTACAATATGTTTAATGGTAACAATAATTGTGCAAAGTCTCTTGGCTTTTCAGCTCTCTTCGGCAGGCTCACTCTCGTTCTCCAGCCAGCCCCCCCTCATGGTCTCCGACGCTGCTGATAAAGTGAACAGGTGATTAGATAACTTGTTCCAGCTGAGATATCTACTCACCTGTCTGCTGCTTCAAGGCCGGCCTTGACTGCTGCTGGCTCGCTGCTGACACTTCGGCCATTGATTTATTGATTGATACTTTTATTAGTAGATTGCACAGTACAGTACATATTCCGTACAATTGACCACTAAATGGTAACACCCGAATAAGTTTTTCAACTTGTTTAAGTCGGGGTCCACGTTAATCAATTCAAGGCACTAGGCCCAGTGCCTCAATAGGAGTTGGTGCCGACATCTTTTCTGTGCTTTTTATTTTATTTATTTTACTTTGTTGGGCACCACTGTGGAAAGTCTCTGTCTCGGGTTCTTGTTGTGACCACAGGAAAAGCACCACACCGACGCTGCTGATAAAGGGAAAAGGTAATTAGATAACTCGTTCCAGCTGAGATATCTACTCACCTGTCTTCTGCTTTATGGCCGGCCCCTGCACACACCCCGCCCGCAGGGAATGTGTGGACCACGCCCCTCTCCACAGTAGAATTATTTCCCATTCTTGTTTTATGTAGCGCTTCAGTCGTTCAACAGTCCCAGGTCTCCGCTGTTGTATTTTACGCTTCAAAGTGCGCCACACATTTTCGATGTGAGACAAGTCTGGACTGCAGGCGGGCAAGGAAAGTATGCGCACTCTTTTTTTACGAAGCCACGCTTTTGTAACACTTGCTGAATGTGGCTTGGCATCGTCTTTCTGAAAAAGACGGCGCTTAGATGGCCTTTCAGCATTAATGGTGCCTTCACACATGTATAAGTTACCCATGCCTTGGGCACCAATGCACCCCCATACCATCACAGATGCTGGCTTTTGAACTTTGCGTCGATAACAGTCTGGATTGTTTGCTTCCCCTTTGGTCAAGGATTGACACGATGTCGAATATTTCCAAAAACAATTTGAAATGTGGACTCGTCAGACCACAGAACACTTTTCCACTTTACATCAGTCCATCTTAGATGATCTCGGCCCCAGAAAAGCCGGCGGCGTTTCTGGATGTTGTTGATAAATGGCTTTCGCTTTGCATAGTAGAGCTTTAACTCGCACTTACAGATGTAGCGACGAATGTATTTCGTGACAGTGGTTTTCTGAAGTGTTCCTGAGCCCATGTGGTGATATCCTTTAGAGATTGATGTCATTTTTTGATACCTTCTGAGGGATCGAAGGTCACGGTCATTCATTGTTGGTTTCCGGCCATGCCGCTTACGTGGAGTGATTTTTCCAGATTCTCTGAACCTTTTGATGATATTATGGACCGTAGATGTTGAAGTCCCTAAATTTCTTGTGATTTGCACTTTAAAAAACGTTGTTCTTAAACTGTTTGACTATTTGCTCACGCAGTTGTGGACAAAGAGGTGTACCTCGGCCCATCCTTTCTTGTGAAAGACTGAGCATTTTTTGGGAAGCTGTTTTTATACCCAATCATGGCACCCACCTGTTCCCAATTAGCCTGGATGTTCCAAATTAGTGTTTGATGAGCATTCCTCATCTTTATCTGTATTTATTGCCACCTTTCCCAACTTCTATGTCAAGTGTTGCTGGCATCAAATTCTAAAGTTAATGATTATTTTAAAAAAAAAAAAAAAGTCTTTATATTATATTCAACTGAATATGAGTTGAAAATAATTTGCAAATCCTTGTATTCCGTTTATATTTACATTTAACACAATTTCCCAACTCATATGGAAATATGGTTTGTACATTGACTATATATATAATAAATTATTGTACTTTGCAACCCCTGGTGTCAGTCTGCCGTCATCTCCTCTTGTAAACCCTAACAGTCTTGCAAACACCAAAAGCCAAGGCGCAACCGCAACACCTGACCTGCAAGAACTTGTAGTATTCTTATATTTACAGTTTGCAGCCTTGTAGACAAACATACCACCACTTGGACCCTCTTCCGTCATTAAAAAAAAAGCCTGACTAAAAGGTCAAACTCATTGTTATACTTAGAAAATTCATCTTTTGGGACAGAGGGAACCAGCTGTTGGCGTTCCTGATTCAGACCGCGGGGCGTACCTTTGACACCACTGACTTAGAGGAAAGTGACCTGGTCGGATTTCATTGCACTTTTCAATTGACAATCAATTGTAGTGGAAAGGACAATCACCCCTGAGAGCAAAAAGAGATGCATCCATCACACAATTAAACTGGCAACTAACAAACACCTTGTACCGTATCCTATACCGTTGGTGTAGAATCAGGTTAGTACTCTCTGCCCACCACCAGCTTCATTCTTATTGGTCTATTCCGGGGGTTAGAAACCCGGGGCTCTAGAGCCGCATAGCGCCGCCCTATTGGCTCGCTGTAGCTTTTTCAAAAATGTATGAAAAATGGAAAAAGATGAGGGAGAAAAATATAAAAGTTGTTATAAAGCACACTGTTTTTATTAAACATGCCTAACTGATTCGAGTATTTGGCGAGCGCCGTTTTTGGCGGTCCTTGAACTCATCCTAGTTCGTTTACATGTACAACTTTCTCTGACTTTCTAAGACGTGTTTTATGCCACTTCTTTTTCCGTCTCATTTTGCCCACCAAACTTTTAACGTTGTGCATGAATGCACAAAGGTGAGTTTTGTTGACATTATTGACTTGTGTGGAGTGATAATCAGACATATTAGGTCACTGCACATGCCTCATTTGTAGCTATATTTGAGCTCATTTGGTTTCCTTTAAGTCAGGGGTGTCAAACTCAAATACAAAGTGGGCCAAATTTCTAAACTGAACAAAGCCACGGGCCAAAGTTAAACAACTTAACCTTTTAATAGGGACCCATACAAGTTTTGCATTGAATATTGAACAAGCAAGGCTTATATAACTTTATAGTGACATGCAAAATCGAGTTTTGTTTGTAGCGGGGGTGTATATTGTAGCGTCTCGTTAGTGCTGCAAGGGTTTCTGGGTATTTGTTCTGTTCTGTTTATGTTGTGTTACGGTGCGGATGTTCCCCCGAAATGTGTTTGTCATTCTTGTTGGGTGTGGGTTCACAATGTGGCGCATCATTTGTAACAGTGTTAAAGTTGTTTATACGGCCACCCTCAGTGTGACCTGTATGGCTGTGGACCTAGTATGCCTTGCATTCACTTGTGTGTGTGTGTGTAGAATCCGCATATATTACGTGACTGGGCCGGCACGCTGTTAGTATGGAGGAAAAGCGGACGTGACGACAGGTTGTAGAGGACGCTAAAAGCAGTACCTTTAAGGCACGCCCCCAATATTGTTGTCCGAGTGGAAATTCGGGAGAATGGTTGCCCCGGGAGAGCTTCAGGGGGGGCACTGAAATTCGGGAGTCTTCTGGGAAAATCAGGAGGGTTGGCAAGTACGAGAATTAGCGTTGAATGTGGTGATACAGCGACACTGTCACTGTATAATACCGGTGGGCCAGCTCTATCCATCCATCCATCCATTTTCTACCACTTATTCCCTTTTGGGGTCGCGGGGGCGCTGGCGCCTATCTCAGCTACAATCGGGCGGAAGGCGGGGTACACCCTGGACAAGTCGCCACCTCATCGCAGGGCCAACACAGATAGACAGACAACATTCACACTCACATTCACACACTAGGGCCAATTTAGTGTTGCCAATCAACCTATCCCCAGGTGCATGTCTTTGGAAGTGGGAGGAAGCCGGAGTACCCGGAGGGAACCCACGCATTCACGGGGAGAACATGCAAACTCCACACAGAAAGATCCCAAGCCTGGATTTGAACCCAGGACTGCAGGACATTCGTATTGTGAGGCAGACGCACTAACCCCTCTGCCACCGTGAAGCCCGGGCCAGCTCTAATGTGAATTCAATATTGCCTCAAGGGCCAAATAAAATTACACGACGGGCCAAATTTGGCCCGCAGGCCAGAGTTTGACACCCATGCTTTAAGTCATCCAAATTCAATTTATATCTCATGACACACTGTCTGTATGTAATGTGGCTTTTATTTTTTCGCGGCTCCAGACATATTTGTTTTTGTATTTTTGGTCCAATATGGCTCTTTCAACATTTTAGGTTGCCGACCCCCGGTCTATTCGCTGACAGCAGTCTGTCACTGATTTAAACGCTCACATGAAAAACCTGCTTTTAAAGGGTATCTATAACCCATTTATCGCCGCCCCATTTACACCGGCCGCTTTTTTTTGTCGCCATTGTGGTTGAAAGTGAAAAAAAACCGATAGCGAGAGAACAAGCGTCTGCCGGGAGGCTGGCGCTGTGTTGAGATTAGAGGCATATCCTCTTAAAGGCACGGTGCAGACAGGATACTCTGTCTTGTTCTCTCCTCCCGAGAACATCCCCTGCGAGACCGCCAATTGAGCTGACTTGCCAGCGACTACCGCAGATCCGCTTTGTCCGGACGCGCACCAATGCGGCGAGGACACACAAACAAGGAGGAGAGGCGAGAACAGACACAAACACCGGCACCTCGTCCCTGTTGAGCTCGTTGTGGTGTGAGGATGATAGGAAAGGGCGTTTGGTCGTCCTGTCTCATACAAGTAGCCATTCAGCATAACAACTGTGGAGAATTTGCCGAAAAAAGGCCCTCAGTGGGTGTACGGCGGCGGCCGATTCCGTACTAACGGCGTTTACCGTCACACTTTGGCCAGGAGTCGCATCAAATAAGACGAAGCTCATGAATAAACATACGGGCCGACATATGGCCGAGGCGATGCGACACACTCAATCTTCAAGCTTGTTGTTTTGCCGTTTTCTCCACGAGCCCACTCGCACATATGGTCACTCGCACAAACACAACCACCAGTAAATCAAGACACAAACTCCGGCGTTGACCGTCCCACTAGCCTCGTTTCCCTAACTCTCCAGAGGCCGGAACCATCTGAGGCGTGCACGCCCACCTGGGGCGGCCAAGATTTGAACACTGAGCTTGTTTTCGGGAGATGAAATACATAATGGATGCAAACATTTTAACAATAGTGCCGCATATCAGAGGAGACGTGGGCTACACCACAATGGACAAATACAGGGGTCTCAGACTTGCTGACCCATATGTTGTGGCCCTCTACTTGACATCTTAGTTTAGTGTAATTGCAGCACCCACACCCTGGGTGGCTGATTGTAAATATATTGTTACAGCACAACAAACACGTTAGGCCAGGGGTGTCAAACTCATTTTAGATCGGGGGCCACATGGAGAAAAATCTACTCCCAAGTGGACCAGACTGGTAAAATCATGGCACGATAACTTAAAAATAAAGACAACATCAGATTGTTTTCTTTGATTAAAAATAGCAAAATCACATTAATAAATTGTACAAATCATAATGTTATTTTTTTTTTTTCACTTAAATGTTGCGGTTCTATCTTTATTTGTCGTTATTTATACTTTCTGAATAAACTATGTGATAATGTTCATCAATCAACTCATTGGTGTTAATTTTCAATTGTTCAAGATAAAATAATAATATCAAAACCAAGTTACAGGATGTTATTTATGTATTTTGATCATTTTCCTCGACTGATGTACTAACATCATGTAATTAATTTTGTTTACATATGTAGCATAAGGCAACACGGTTGGACTGGGGTTAGTGCGTCTGCCTCACTATACAAAGGCACTGGGTTCGATCCTGCGCTCAGGATCGTTCTGTGTAGAGTTTGCATGTTCTACCCGTGACTGCGTGGGTTCCCTCCAGGTACTCCGGCTTTCTCCCACTGCCAAAAACATGCACCTGGGGATAGGTTGATTGGCAACACTAAATTGGCCCTAGTATGTGAATGTTGTCAGTCTATCTGTGTTGGCCCTGTGATGAGGTGGCCACTTGTCCAGGATGTTGTCATGTCTTGGTGATCATGTTCTGTTTGGTTTTCGGATTTTTTCAGTTCCTGATTTTTCACTCCCTGTTTTGTTTCCATGACAACCCATTAGTTTTCACCTGTCCTCATGTCACGCACCTGATTCATTTGCACTCACGCAGCTGTTGTTAATCACGTCACCACTATTTAAGCCTGTAGTTGCCAGGCAGTCAGCCTGGCGACATCACATTCATGCTCTGCACTCTTGACCCTGAGTATTCTGTCCAGGTCAAAGTTCATGCTGCTCTTTTCTTGCCACGTAAGTTTTTTTTGTTTATTCAAGTCACAGTTTAGTGAGTTTTTTAGTTCATGTTTTCATGTCCATAGTTTACGTTATAGTAATAGTTTTTGTTTTCTTAGACAAGTTTTGTACCTTTGCTCTGAGCGCCTTTTGTTTTCACTTTTTGATAGAATAATCAAAAGATGTCATTACCTTCACTTTCAATCGCTTTTCACCACAGGAAAAAATACCTCACCAAAGACCCTGTCATGACAGGTGTACCCCGCCTTCCGCCCGAATGCAGCTGAGATAGGCTCCAGTACCCCCTGCGAACCCGAAATGGACAAGCGGTAAACAATGGATGGTTGGATATGTAGAATAATCTGCAAAGATACAAAGAATTGCTATTGCGACATCTAGTGGACACATTTAGAACAGCTGTTTCTTTTATTGAAAATGTCGGCTCATTTTTATACTTAGCAAACTCATCCCACGGGCCAGATAAAACCTGTGCGGGCCTGTAAGTTTGACACCCCTGCATTAGGCAAAACAAGGAGCTACCTACTTTAGCAAGTAAATGGTAAAAAGGTCAAATGGGTCATGCTTGTATAGCGCTTGTCTACCTTCAAGCTCAAAGTGCTTGCCATCCCACACAAGCACCATTTTTTGGCCATCTCCTTGAGAAATCAAGTTGCAAGATGCACCATTTTTGTATTCATTATTACATTTATAATGCCAAAATATAGCTCAGACGATAATCAATCAATCAATCAATCAATCAATGATTATTTATATAGCCCTAAATCACAAATGTCTCAAAGGACTGTACAAACCACTACGACTACGACATCCTCGGATGAACCCACATAAGGGCAAGGAAAACTCACAACCAGTGGGACGCCAGTGACAATGATGACTGTGAGAAACCTTCGAGAGGACCTCAAATGTGGGAAACCAGTGCAGGTGAGCCAGTATAACCGTAATATGATCAAACTTTCTTGTTCTTGTCAAAAGTCTAGCAGCCGCTAGCTGCTGATAGAAGAAGTAAACAAAATGGGTCACGTAGGTAAAAAGTGATTCCAAAGTGAATACTTTTTGCATCCCAGAACCACTCACACCCTGCATCCAGCGGCCCCCAGGTACATCAAATTTGAGACCCCTGGCCCAGTAAAAACATTAATAGGGTACTGCACTTTTGTCTTGAATTTTTCCTTTCGTTCACAATCATTATGAAATATATGAAGAATAATTATTTTTCAATGCATTGGAACTAAAAAATAAACGGGAATAAAAGTCTGCTTACAATTAAGTTAATGGGAGGTCTTATATATTGCCCATAAAACCCTCAAAATCACCATCCAAAATGATCCAACAATACTCCATTTACATTTTGTGACTTGAATTTTAATCAGGTATTACTGATATTGTTATTATAAGAGCTAACGCAGACAAACTATTTTAAGTGGAACATTGTAACTAACAACAAGCTAACTAACTTGTTGCTGATGTATTGACATTATCAGCTGGTGAGCTACTTTCTCGCCTCGGAGCCTGTGAAAGTTTATTCTAGACCATTAATAATGCCTCTTAGTAGGAGGATGAAGCAATAACTCAAAAAGACACTTGGTTCCACCTCCCTTTTCTTCGCGAGGATTATGAGTCATTCTTCACATCGTCAGGAATATAACAAGATTCTATCAGTCACATCGTAATGAAAGCAGACCTTGTACAGTAAGTGATGTTTGATTATGTTAGTTGGCTCCCAGGAACACTTGGTTCCACCTCCCTTTTCTTCGCGAGGATTATTAGTCATTCTTCACATCGTCAGGAATATAACATGATTCTATCAGTTGGCATCATTATGACAGCAGACCTTGTACAGTAACTGATGTTTGATAATGCTTGTTGGCTCTCATGATGTCTGCAGTGAGAAATACTTCGTTATATTGTTGAAGGAAAAAGCGAACGCCGTGATGCGTTTTTGAAATGAATGCACTGCTGTATGCTTAAAATGAGCAAAATATGTAAATGTTAAATGCTATTATGAATGTGCCTGTTATTAAATGTACAGAGACCCTTAATGGAAGTGTTTGAATGATTTCTTAAGCGCTTTATAGGCAGAATAGAACAACTCCCAGAGGCTCCATTGAAAGCGGACTTTTGATCGCATTTATTTACTATTTACAATGCATTAAAAAAAAACGTGTTCATTTCCTACACAAGGATTGTGAGTGATAGGCAAAATCATAAAAAAAAAATGCAATTTCTCTTTAAAATCTCTTAAGGCCCAAGCTGTTTGTTTACATGCTTTATTTTTTATTTCTCTTTGCTATTTGGGCTTATTGGACCCTAATTAGAATAAAAACTAAGAATCATATTTTTATATGATGTACTTAGTTCACAAATAACAAACATGTACTTCATGTTTAGTGACATGCTAATTCTTATTTTTGCACTTTTTTTTTCCAAATTCAATTGTATGTTATACTCTTCTGACACCATTAGATGCAGCGTAAGTGTCCACATAAGGGCCATAAGACCCCAATTCAGTAGTCTACACAATTTTACAAATAAGAGCTGAAAAGGTGCTGTCCACACATGTGGCCACCTAAGCCTTTAGATGTTTTTAAGATGACAGACACCTGCAAAAAGCCCTGCAATATGCATTCCAGGCTAGAGATATCCGATAATATTGGCCTGCCGATATTATCGGCCGATAAATTCTTTAAAATGTAATATCAGAAATTATCGGTGTCGGTTTCAAAAAGTAAAATTAATGACTTTTTAAAACACCGCTGTACGGAGTGGTACACGGACGTAGGGAGAAGTACAGAGCAGTTGCGTCTCCCAGTCAGCAGCCCCTCCCCTTTCCTACAAACAACGCAGGAGTTGCAGCACGACTGCAGCATGAGAAGTTTACTGGCGACGCTTGATGAACACATCAAACCGCCGCGAGCACAGCGTAACAACTAGAATGTGTTGTTGCCGGTACTGTAGCCGTGGCTAACAAGCAAGGTCGCTCCGTGACTGACTAACGACATAGTTTGGGATTATTTTAAAGTGTCTCTGATGGGTAAAAAACTGGCCATTTGCAATGACTGCAAAAAGTTGGTCATGTGAGGAGGAACCAAGACATCTTCCTTTAATACGAGCAATTTGATCTCCCACCTCTTCAAGAATCATAAGGAGATACACGATGATTACAAGCGGAAGATGGATGAAAAGCCAACACCGATAAAAAATAGTACCACAAAGTTGTCGCTTGAAGACTCTGCTGAGAAAAAACAAAAATACAACAAAAACTACCCCAAGCCCACGTTGTGGTCAGGGACAACGCACGCAGTATGGCAAAATCTATGGTGGAGTTTGGTGTGGCTAGTCTGTCCTGCATGGCGCACACTTTGCAGCCTGCAGTGAACGGAGGTGCCCTGTCTCAACACAGTATTTGAGAAACACTGGCTGACTGGTGGGTCACTTCAAGCACTCACCGCTAGCTTGCAGCACATTTTTGTTACTCATGCAGATACGTTAGAGCAGGGCAGAGCGAGCCCAGTTTATAATTCCCTGTTATACAGTATGCCAGGCACTCTTGCACTAAATGAGGACTATGTTATAGTTTACATTATTTCTCTACTATACTCTGGACTGAAGCTGTGTGCCGTCATTGTTTTTGTAGCTGTTGTTTTGAGGCATGTTTAAAAAAATAATGCAGTTTGTGAAAGTCAAAGTATAGTATTTCCCATAGTTGTAGTGGGTATCAGGATTATCTCAGGGAGAGCATGTCCCAAATTCCAAGCCACTGTTTTGAGGCATGTTAAAAAAATTGTGCACTTTGTGACTTCAATATTAATTGTGGCAGTGCCATGTTGGCACTTTTTTCCATAACTTGAGTTGATTTATTTTGGAAAACCTTGTTGCATTGTTTAATGCATCCAGCGGGGTATCACAACAAAATTAGGCATAATAATGTGTCCATTCCACGACTGTATAAATCGGTATCGGTTGATATCGGAATCAGTAACTAAGTGTTAGACAATATCGGAATATCGGATATCGGCAAAAAAAGCCATTATCGGACATCTCTATTCCCGGCTATTAGTTGGCGATGACACATACTATGCCATGTTAAAATGTTCCGTTCAATGAAAAAGGAAAAGGTAGCTATCTTTCACAACACTGCCATTCAATAACATTTAATAACAGGTATATCGCACAACGCAGTAGCAACAAAAGCTATGGTGTTATGGTGTTAAGGCTCAACCAACCAACATTTAAAGGCGCATGCAGAGGTAGACGCTTAAATCCCGATGACACTTAAAATGCAGTACCATCCAACAATATGTTTTTTTTTTGTTGCTAATTACAGATTTTTTCATAATTACTATTATTACTATGTTGCTTTTTTAGGCCACACATTCAGCAACTATCAAACTTGGTGGTTAATTGAATAGAGATGCATAATTGGAGCAATTACTTTATATGATTTGATGAATATGTAAGTAATGCAGGTGTATATTTCACAGGTGAAGCGTGATATCCTCCTGGGAACAAGCATCCTCTGCAGTAAACTTTTGCGTTTTGCATAGCAGCTATCTGGTTTTCCTGAAATGTGTCTTAAAAGAAATGAGGCAAAAAAACAAATGTCCACTGCAGAGGACGCCGGTTCTCAAGAGGTTTAGCGTTAATGCTACTTGCATTGTTTTTCACTAGCATTGTGATTGTTGCGACAGTTTTTTTTTCTTTGCTGGCTTTTTAAGAACACTGCTTCACTACATTTAAAAATGTTTTTGGGCTGCAGTTAAAAGTGTTAAATTAAGTTGTATCTATGTATTGCAGTGCAATATGTGTCTTACTTTGTATTTCAATCAATCAATCAAAGTTTATTTATATAGCCCTTAATCACAAGTGTCTCAAAGGGCTGTTACATTGTGGCGATCGACAAAGATAGCATGACTTCTGTTTCCGGGTTGATGGTGAACACAAATAAACAATACAAGCGGCTACTTGGTGACACTGTATTTTCAACGCTATAATCTCAAGTTGACCAACTTTTTGATGGAGTTCATCTTCACTTCTAGTCAGAACAATAACTCAACCACACATTGGTGAAACTTTGATGCGAGCGATGTCAGAAGACAACAGCGGGACATTTGGCGTGACACTTCAGGCTAACTGAGACTGTTATCGACTATGACTTTCTTCATGAACAGAGTTGCAAACTCGAGCTGTCAACTGTCAGAGGTGGGTAGAGTAGCCAGAAATTGTACTCAAGTAAGAATAATGTTACTTTAGAGATCTATTACTCAACTAAAAGTAAGGAGTAGTCACCCAAACATTTACTTGAATTAAAGTAAAAAGTATGTTGTGAAAAAACTACTCAAGTACTGAGTAACTGATGAGTAACCTGTTTGTTTAATGATTACGGCAACAAATAATGAACAAAAACATAAAAATAGCAAAGAGCAAATTCAGAGCCAGGAATATCTCTTAAGCAACTAAAACAATAATATATATTAAATAATACTACATTACAATAAAAAAAATGAAGGCAAATTAAGCCACAATAACTTAACAGCACCAGAGTAGGCATTCATTGATTGATTAATTGATTGAAAGTTGTATTAATAGATTGCACAGTACAGTACATATTAGGTACAATCGACCACTAAATGGTAACACCCCAATAAGTTTTTCAACGTTAATCAATCACTTAATAAATGACCAAGTCGAGGTGATCTACCTCACATATATATATCCATCCATCCATTTTCTACCGCTTATTCCCTTTTGGGGTCGCGGGGGGCGCTGGCGCCTATCTCAGCTACAATCGGGCGGAAGGCGGGGTACACCCTGGACAAGTCGCCACCTCATCGCAGGGCCAACACAGATAGACAGACAACATTCACACTCACATTCACACACTAGGGCCAATTTAGTGTTGCCAATCAACCTATCCCCAGGTGCATGTCTTTGGAAGTGGGAGGAAGCCGGAGTACCCGGAGAGAACCCACGCATTCACGGGGAGAACATGCAAACTCCACACAGAAAGATCCCGAGCCTGGATTTGAACCCAGGACTCCAGGAACTTCGTATTGTGAGGCAGACGCACTAACCCCTCTGCCACCGTGAAGCCCATATATATATATATATATATATATATATATATATATATATATATATATATATATATACATATATATGGGCTTCATATATATATATACATATATATATATATATATATATATATATATATATATCCATCCATCCATCCATCATCTTCCGCTTATCCAAGGTCAGGTCGCGGGGGCAGCAGCCTAAGCAGGGAAGCCCAGACTTCCCTCTCACCAGCCACTTCGTCTAGCTCTTCCCGGGGGATCCCGAGGCGTTCCCAGGCCAGCCGGGAGACATAGTCTTCCCAACGTGTCCTGAGTCTTCCCCGTGGCCTCCTACCTTGACGGGAAGTACGGTTGAAATGAAAAGTGTCTTTTTTCCTTTACACTTTTGATTGATTGATTGATACTTTTATTAGTAGATTGCACAGTACAGTACATATTCCGTACAATTGACCACTAAATGGTAACACCACAATAAGTTTTTCAACTTGTTTAAGTCGGGTTCCACGTGTGACGGTCATGTGACCGCCTGGCTCTGTTTGATTGGTCCAACTTCACCAGTGACTGCATGTGATTGGTGAAACGCAGGCATGCGTAGATCCTACTTTGAAGGTCTGTGACCAACCAAAACAAACATTACAGATTGATAAAAAACAGTAACGAGTAGCGAGCTGAATGTAGATAAATGGAGCGGAGTAAAAGTAGCGTTTCTTCTCTATAAATATACTCAAGTAAAAGTAAAAGTATGTTGCATAAAAACTACTCTTAGAAGTACAATTCATCCCAAAAGTTTCTCAAGTAGATGTAACGGAGTAAATGTAGCGCGTTACTACCCACCTCTGTCAACTGTGCTTTCTAACAGCATACTGTAAATGATCATCAAGGGACGTGACACCCCTTGCTATTGTTGATGGAGAAGGTTTTCATGAAATGATTAATAAATAATGTTCATCAAATTAGAACCCTGCTTCATACACACTTGCCACAATGCCATTTAACGAGCGACATAGAGCAGAACATTCTGCTGTTTGGGTGCAAATGTAGTTTGATTTATCTCTAAAAAATGTACAGGCTGTTGTTGAAAATACCACAGCGGATGTAATGGCCGCTCTCAGTAACTTGGAAGAGAGGCATGGAATAGCTTGTGCTGTCCCACACCCTTCAACTTGTGGTGATCAGCGCCCTAAAGAAGGATCTCCAGGTAGGCAAAGCTTTCGGAGGCTGCTCGGAGCTTTGTGGAACATTTTAAAAAGAGTTAATTGGCAAGTGCCAAACACTGAGAATACAATGACCTGGATGAATGACAACATCCGTAGATATATTTTACTTATGTTTTATACCAGAGGTGTCAAAGTCGTTTTCACTGAGGGTCACATGGCAGTTGTGTTTGGCCCCTGAGGGCCGCGTCTAACAGTGAATACTTTTATTACACACTTTTATGAGTAGATTTAAAAAAAAACAAAAAACAAACCAAAAAAAACAACATATGGTAAGTTGCAATAATTTCACCTCAAAATGTAGTGTATATTACTGTAAATGGAAAAACAGTACTGATGTTTTGATGGTAAAAAAAAAAGGCAGCTCAGTTGCCAGAATTTTAGTGAAAAATGTACAGTTATTTTTTTACTGTAAACAAAAAAACCTGCAATTTTACAGTAAAATTTTGGCACCTGAGCTGCCAGGTTTTTTTTTTTACCGTAAATCAACAACTGTACATTTTTCAGGGTTTTAATGTATATGCCAAAACAACACCACAGTTTATTACAGTAAAAAGGTACTGTTTTTTAATTTAGAGAAAAATGCTGTAAAAATCACAGTAAATTTCACAATTTTAGCATTGAATCTAATTGTTACTTTTACATTGCACAATTTGATGAATAACTTGCTTGGAAATCATTATTATTAGTATTTATTTCTATTTTAATAAATTATATGAATGCTTGATAATACATTTTTGCATAATTAGACAATATTTAAGTTAACATAATTTGCGATTACATGGAGTATACATATTTTTTTCCCCAAATAGAAAGAGAGAATATATTTAGTAAAAAAAGTTTCAGTACTTATTGATACGTATTCCCAGGCTTTAGAGGGCCACATTAAATGAAGTAGCGGGCCACGTCTGGCCCTCGGGCCTTTAGGTTGACACCTGTTTTATACATTTTGCTTACAATAAATACCTGAAAAACAAATAATCTAGGGGGAATTGATTCATAAAATTTGTTACATCAGTCGTTTAAAAAAAAAATGGAAATATAGATTATTCAAAAAAGTATTTGATAGATTAGTCCATTTGACACCCTGGAGTAAAGGTGAATATGTCTACTTGCACACTGCAGGGTCGGATGTCCAAATCTGATTTGTTTGTCAAAGCTGATCTTTTTAGTGGCCATTCATATTACCAAAAAAATGCGTATTTTAAGGTAAATGCATGCGAACATGACATCATGACGTTGCACGCACTGCAGTGTTCACGGAAGCAAACATGACTTCCACTGTACTGGCGCATTTGTGGCAATTTTTTGCGCGATCAAAGTCAACATATTCCGAAACCAAAATGTTTGTGCATAGAAGATTAAGACGGAAAAGGACAAGTATTTTGGCTCTCTTGAGTTTTACAGGATATTTTGTTTCGATGTCTGCTTGAAGAGTGGGTCTGTGGGTGGACTGATGGAACTTTCACTTGAGTTCCTAAAACATTTTATTTTTACCTCTTTTCTGCTCCGTTGTCAACTATTTATTTTGTTAGCGACCAATTATGACACTTACTGATGATTTTCTGGTCGGATGAATGCGATCTGAGCGTAGGACAGCTCACATTGAGGATGCGCCACATATATATATCCGATTTATTTTCACATATGAAAGAGGCCTGAAAAATTTGGAATTGCACCGTTTACACCGACATGAAAAAAATCGCAAAAAAAAAATCGGAGTTGACCTACAGTGTCAACAAGGGTGTATTTTCATGTATTAAGGATTTTTTTTTTAGATATAACGTATTTAGAATGACATAAATAGTTTTTTTGTTCATAAAAATATAGTATGTATAAATAATTCCATCCATTAATTTTTTACCGCTTATTCCCTTTGGGGTCACGGGGGGCGCTGGTGCCTATCTCAGCTACAATCAGGCGGAAGGCGGTGTACACCCTGGACAAGTCGCCACCTCATCGCAGGGCCAACACAGATAGACAGACAACATTCACACTCACATTCACACACAAGGGCCAATTTAGTGTTGCCAATCAACCTATCCCCAGGTGATTATCGCAGAAAATGATTTATCGCTCATGTCTGGTCCAATTGACCGCGATAAACGGGGGACGACTATACTTCCTCTTTGAAACGACTTTTTGCACATTTGGGTTTTCAGGATCCAATGTTTTTTGCAGGTGTCTGTCATTTTAAATGGGAACTGCACTTTTTTTTTGGAATGTTGCCAATCACTCAAAGTCCTCATGTAGGAATAGAACAAGCATGTTTTTCTTTTATTATGCATTCTAAATAGAAAATAAATGCGATCAAAACTCTGTTTCCAATGGAGCCTATGCGAGTCGCTCTATTTTGGCTATAAAGTGCCAAAGAAAACATTCAGGATCCATTTGTAGCCATTTTCAGTTAAAAACGGAGGATGTCACTGCTGCCAAAAGCATGACTTGGTGTTTTCGTACAAATGCTATAGAGGTACAAGAGCCAAACCAAGCACAAACCCAACATTTAAAGCAAGAATCTGAGGTGAGGACAAACTATGTCTAGTCCAAGATCCAAGACATGTAAATAGCGAAAGACAAACACAATCATCAGAGGGACCATGGGACTGACTCACCTACACATTCTGGCACACCACAACCAAAATGTCTGCGCGTAGAAGATTAGGACGGAAAAGGACAATTGGCTCTCTGGAGTTTTACGGGATATTTGTGTTTTGTTGTCTGCTTGCGATCTGTGGGCGGATAGCTGGAACTTTCTTTTGAGTTCCTAAAATATTTTATTTTTACCTCTTTTCTGCTCCATTGTCAACGATTTATTCTGCAAGCGTCTATTTTGGCGAATAATTACTTGAGCTCACAATGAGGACGCATTGCATATATATACGATTTATTTTCACATACGAAAGAGGCCTGAAAAATTGGAACTGCACTGTTTACATGGACATGAAAAAACAAAAAATGGGCAAAAAAATCGGAATTGACCTGCAGTGTGAATACGACCCATATGGGTGTATTTTCATGTATAAAGGGTTCTAATAATGTTTTTTTTTTTTTTAATAAAAAAACGTATTAAGAATGTTATAAACAGTTTTCTCTGTTTATGAAAAATATTGTATTTATAAAAAGTATCGTAGCAAATGATGATTTGGGCGGCATAGCTCGGTTGGTAGAGTGGCCGTGCCAGCAATTTGAGGGTTCCAGGCTCGATTCCAGCTTCCGCCATCCTAGTCACTGCCGCTGTGTACTCAGGCAAGGCACTTTACCCACCTGCTCCCTGTGCCACCCACACTGGTTTAAATGTAACTTATGATATTGGGTTTCACTATGTAACGCGCTTTGAGTCACTAGAGAATAGTGCTATATAAATATAAATCACTTCATGCACTTCACTTCACATTTATTGCTCATATCCGCTCCAACTGTCATCTTAAATGGGAAAAGAAGATGTACGATTTCTTTTTTATGCATTCTAAATAGAAAAAAAAGCGATCAAAAGTCTGTTTCCAATGGAGCTTATGGGAGTCACTCTATTCTACCTATAAAGTGCTAAAGAAAACATTCAGGATCCATTTTTAGCCATTTTCAGTTAAAAACGGAGGATGTCACTGCTGTCAAATGGATGACTTGGTGTTTTTGTACAAATGGTACTAGAGGTACTAGAGCCAAACCAAGCACAAACCCAACATTTGAAGCAAGAATCTGAGTTGACGGCAAAATATGTCCAGTCCAAGATCCAAGACATGTAAATCCCAAAAGACAAACACAATCATCAGAGGGATCTTGGGACTGACTCACCTACACATTCTGGCACACCACAACCAAAATGTTTGCGCGTAGAAGATTAGGACGGAAAAGGGCAAGTATTTTGGCTCTCGGAGTTTTACGGGATATTTTGCGTTTCGATTTCAACTTTCACTTAAGTTCCTAAAACATTTTATTTTTACCTCTTTTCTGCTTTGTTGTCAACTATTTATTCTGTAAGCGTCTATTTTGGCAAATAATTATGACACTTATTGATGATGTTCTTATCGGATGAATGCTATCTGAGCGTCGGAGAGCTCACATTGAGGACGCATCGCATATATATCCGATTTATTTTCACATACGAAAGAGGCCTGAAAAATTTAAAACTGCACTGTTTACACAGACATGAAAAAATGGGCAAAAAAATTCGGAATTTACCTGCAGTGCGAACAAAGCCCATATGGGTGTATTTTCATGTATAAAGAGTTGTAAACATTTTTTTAAACACAGTATAAAAAACCTATTTAGAATGTCATAAACCATCCATTCATCCATTTTCAACCGCTTATTCCCTTCGGGGTGGCGGGGTCGCTGCTGCCTATCCCAGTTACAATTGGGCGGAAGGGGGTGTACACCCTGGACAAGTCGCCACCTCCGTTTTTGTTTATCAAAAAGTATCGCAGAAAATGATTTATTGCTCATGTCCAGTCCAATTGACCGCGATAAACGGGGGATGACCGTACTTCCTCTTTGAGACCAGTTTTTGCACATTTGGGTTTTCAGGATCCAATGTTTTTTTTTTTGCAGGTGTCTGTCTACTTAAATGGGGACTGCACTTTTTTTTGGAATGTTGCCAATCACTCACAATCCTTATGTAGGAAAAGATGACGTACGATTTATTTTTGATATATTCTAACTAGAAAAAAAAATACGATCAAAAGTCTGCTTCCAATGGAGCTTATGGGAGTCGCTCTATTCTGCCTTTAAAGCGCTTAAGAAAACATTCAGGATCGATTTTTTAGCAATTTTAAGTTAAAATTGGAGAACATCGCCAAAGCATGACTTTACCATGTTTTTGTACGCATGATATAAGTACTAGAACAGGGGTAGGGAACCTATGGCTCTAGAGCCAGATGTGGCTCTTTTGATGATTGTACCTGGCTCTCAGGTAAATCTGAGCTGACATTGCTTGACACGATAAGTAATGAATAATTCTGCTGGTAATCTCAGTGTCAAAAATAACGTTCAAAATATAAAACATTCTCATGCATTTTTATCCATCCATCCGGTTTCTACGGCACCTGTTCAAAAAGTCGCATTAATGGTAAGAAGTATTTTATTTATTTTTGGTTAGACTCAGAATAACAATGTTATTAAAAAGAATAAGAGACTTATTATACTCTAAAAAGTATGGTCTTTTTAAAAAATGCACGCATATAGTTGTATTCAGTGTTAAAAAAACAAACATTATATGGCTCTCACGGAAATACTTAAAAAAATATTTGGCTTGTATGGCTCTCTCAGCCAAAAAGGTTCCGACCCCTGCCCTAGAGCAAAACCAAGCACAAACCCAACATTTAAAGCAAAAATCTGAGTTTCTTGCTTGACAGCAAAATATCCCCAGTCCAAAAATCCAAGACATGTAAATAGCGAAAGACAAACACAATCATCAGAGGGACCTTGGGATTGACTCACCTACACATTCCGGCACACCACAACAGCAGACGCAAAAAGGCAGCCAAACGCTCTCCCACACTGAGAGCTCTTTGTCTGCCAGTTGGCTGCAGCCAAACACTCCAGGCCCCACCGCCCGCATATGTAAACACCGGAACAAACGCTACCTTGAGCTTTATCTGTAGCAAAAAAAATCATAGTCAAAAACAGACAGGACCAGGGCATCCTCAATTAAGCCGAAGTGATTACCCCATTGTGCAATAACATCACATTGTGGTCCCAATGCAGACGACTAACAGAAACAAGCGTGCATGTGTCTTCCTGTGCAGCTCCTAAATTGTATATGGATTTTTCATGAAGCCTCTGTGGCTTTGATGCAGATGGCCATTTCCCGGCCTTTCCAATACGTGCAGATATATGAAGCCGACTGGGCCCCGGGCAGGTCAGGAGAGCATCAATAATTCACATACACCGTATATAACCAGAGGGGTCACGTGTGTGCACCACCTATTCAGCCGCCCAAATAACACCTGCTGCACCTGGCCGTTTTTCATAGTTCAACTTCCATTTATTTGAGCCAGGAGCAAAAACAAGAAATCAATTTCAATAACCACTCAAAACATAAATACAAAAATAAAGGGACTCGATGTAGGAATACATTTTTTTTTTTTTTAACACAGCAGCATGGCTGTGGGATGACAATACTGTCGTTTTATGGCAGATAGCTTCTTCTTTTGTGTTATTTAGGCAGCGATGTTACCATCAGTCAGAACTCTTAAAGCTAACAGTAAAAAAATAGAACCTTCCTGCAGAGAATCTCCCAAATTCCACCCTGCAGAAATGAAGCCATGAGGAAATAAGAGTGTTGTGTTGGGAAGGGGCGTTGTCTTGTTTACATGAATCCACCTTCTGTTTATGGGAGATTCCAACACGGCACAGGGTAAGTGGTCTTTGAACGCACCACGGAGGGTCCGGAGCGTACAACAGGTCGCTGTGCTTCAGGGAGGAGACGGCGTGACATTATCACTCCTTGCCCACGTTGACCAAGGAGAGTTCTTTGAGGATTCCACTGGCGTCCACTCGCCGCCTTTCCCGGATCATGTCCTCCAGGCTGCGGAAGACGAGCGTGTGCACGCCGCTGCCCGACAGGTGCACCTTGAGGAAGTACTGCTGCTCGGCCGAGTGCGCCTCCCCGCCGGCCTTGAACTCCCTCTTGCCGAAGCGGCACCAGGCGGCGAAACTTTCCGAGTTGGTCCAGCACGTCTCCTCGCTGCGCAGACCGACGTGGCCCGCGGCGTTCTGCACCACCAGGTCGGCGGGGAGCGGCCGGTACCGGTAGCGGCTGTTGGCTATCCGGCCGTGGCGGCCGCCGCACACGTCGAGCAGGCCGTCCCTACGGATCTCGCCCTTGTGCAGGTGGATGACCCGGCCGGCGTGCTCGCACACGGCCCAGTGTGGGGGCTGCGCGGCGGCCAGCAGCTCCAGCACGTCGCCCGGCTTGCACATGGCCAGCAAAGTTGGCGCCGCGTACACGTCCAGGTCCTCGTTGCCGCGGAGTTTGGAGAAGATGCACTCCTGCGCGCAGAACGCCGAGTACTCCACTTCGCTCACCGTGAACGGTCCGCCGCCCTCCGCCTCCTCCTCCTCCTCCTCCGCCGGGCTGTGGTCCTTGCTGAAGCCGCAGTCGGACGGCGTGCGCTCGTCCACCGCCTCCTCCTCCTCGTCGGAGAAGAAGTAGGCGACGCCGACGCGAAGCTCGTCCTTCTCCAGCCCGGACGGATCCCCGGTGGGCAGCTCGCTGTAGTTGAGGTGGGTGATCCGGTCCAGTTGGTTTCCCATCAAGGACCCGGCAAGGCAGAGGCATGGACTGCGGTGTCTGCAAAGGAAGAGAGGCGTCATTGAACGCACCATTTTACTAGTAAACAAAGAGTGCACTCTTTACGCACGAAGCACCCGGAAGTGTCCAAAAAAGAGGATACCTGTGCGCTCCCAGGGGCAGGTGCTTAAATATCCTTCTTGTCCATTGGTGCTCCCCTTTTTTTTAATCTTCACCCACTTGTCCGCCCTCACACTCCGCGCACTGCACACGTAATGCGGCTGTAGTGCAAGCCAACACTTCACCTCCTTCGCCACTGTATGGGCCATTTAAGGAGGCGCGCACGGCCACGCCCACTCCCGCCTTCGCCCCGCCTTCTACTCATGGTTCTAGTGGACCGCGCTTTGCCGGCCCAGCCAATCAGAGGCCGTGTTGAAAAACGCTTTTCAGGAAGACTAGCCAATCAGCAGCACGGAAGGTCCCAATGATACAGGGGCAATAGGCTGCTGTTACCGTGGGGTTTGTTGTCACATTGCTCTGCTTACAATATGAAAAGTCCATATAGCATACATATCAAATATTACACCATATCAGGAAAAAGGGTATGACATTACATTGCAAGCTACAATTTGTATGCAACAATATTTCATGTGTATCAGGGGTGTCCAAAGTGTAGCCCAGGGGTTGAAAGAGCCATATTGGACCAAAAATACAAAAAAACCTAACCTGTCCGCAGCGGCAAAAAATGAAAAGCCGTATATAAATCTTATAATGAAGGCAACACATGACGTAAGCCTCTATATTAGCTATGCAAGCCTACTATCAAAATAACATTGTAAATCTTCGTTGACAGAAATGTTGAAATTCAATATTTATTTTACACATTTTCACAACATTATAAACCATTAGTAAATCAGAGGCTACTCAGAAGGTGAGATAACTCCTGGAAATTACTTGCCTTTAATGGCCAAAGGTATATATGTGTGTGTACAAGTCAAAGAAAAGGGGATTTATTACAACTTTTGCAAGCTTGGTAATGTTTGCTGTGGTCTGGAACAACATGGCACGCAAACAAATATAAGAAATGCAGCCAATATTACATACAGATAATGTGTCATGAGACATGCTAATCTAAAATGTATACAAAGAGGATAAAAGTAAAGCATATTAAATTAGCTCAAATGTACCTACAAATGAGGCATAATGATGCAATAAGTATATACAGCTAGCCTAAATAGCATGTTAGCATTGATTAGCTTGCAATCATGCACTGACCAAATATGGCTGAGTAGCACTCCAACAAGTCAATAACATCACCTTTGTGCATTCACGCACAGCATGAAACGTTTGGTGGACAAAATGAGACAAAGCAGGAATGGGAGATTTTACATGTAGACAAACTGTTGCGTCACAGTCCACACAATGGTGAGTTCAAGAACCGCCAAAATTCATCAGTGAAGCTTACACACAAACATATTAAACAGTGGGCTTTCTAACAATTAGGAAGTTTTGTGTCATGTTTGTCCTCAAACAAAAAACAAACTAAAAAAAAAAAAAACATCCCTCCCCACCATTTTTTTTCAATTTTCAATCATTTTTTAAAAATGCTGCTGGGTGCCACCCAGGTGGCACCAAAAAGCCGCATGTGACTCGAGAGCGGTGGGTTGCTGACCCCTGGTGTAGCCTGTGGCACATTTTTGGCTTGCTGTGCGTTTATTTGAAATGATGGATGTTTCGTTAGGGTAGCCAAGCACAGGGATGTCCAAAGTGCAGCTCGAGTTTTGTTGGCCCAAGGTATATTTTTGAAACAAGAAAAAAGCAGTAAAAATGTAAGAGAAAAGAGCAAAAAGTCACAAAGAAATGTGGATACTAATAACTGATGGGTAAATGACGCCTCAGTGAGTGTATGGCCCACTCACGAGCTGTATTGACACTGCAGACAATGTGCTGTGTTTTATAATGGTCATCGCCATCTGCTGGATTAAAAAAAAAGTCACCAAATTTGACCTGAAAATAAATGTAATAGTTTGATTTTTAAGATGACTTTTGAGACATCGATCCATCAGTCCATTTTCTACTGTGTGTCCCTCTCTGGGTCGTGGGGGGTGCTGGAGCCTTTCTCATGTAAAACATGAAGACAAAGGGGAATACACTCACAATCATACATACCAATAACACCACATTCAAAGTAAAAGAGTTGCATATACAAATACATCCAATAGTTATGGTAATTTCTGTCACAAAAATGTGCAAATGTTTACATAAAAGTCCAAGCTTAAATAAAAAAGATGCAGATTGACTGCATGAAATTGAGTTAGAAACCAAACCTAAAAGAAATATATTAAGTCTTCATCTTCTTCAAAATGTAATGCCCGAAATCCAAAATTAAGCAAAAAAATTTTTTTTTCTCTGCAATGCATAGCTGTGCAGAAAAAAAATGAAACACTCAACTCCTGTCGGACCAAAAGAAAACAATAAAAGATGAACATTTACCTTATTTGGCGCTGTAAGATCAACATTATCCCACACTTTGGAGTGACTATGGAGACAGAAAAAATATAATTTATAATTTTCTGAGATAGGCGCCAGCGCCCCCCACGACCCCTAAAGGGAATAAGCGGTAGAAAATGGATGGATGGATGGAAGGTTTTAGCAATTTTTTTTTTACAAAATGTAAAATATCAAAAAGTTCCATTCTTATTTTGACTTTTCAGTATGCAGCCATTGGTGGAACAACTTTGGACACCCCTCACTTATCATATATTAACCTATATTGACAAACTGTATCAAAATGACCGCTTACATTTTTCAATTCTTCTGTGTGTGATCTTCCGTGGAAAAAAGTGTGCTTCCAATGTGTTACATTTTCCTTGGAATCCACACCTCAGTGTCATAAAACAATAACAACACAAATACCTCTTGTTTTAATATAACAGGGGCTAAATCATACTGTATGTTTTGTCATATTTTTGTGGATTTGCACTTGATTTGTGAATGCGAGGGTGACATACTAAATTATTCTAGATTAGATCCAGATTTGGCTGTTTAAAAAGTACACACCTGGATCTGTGAAATCACAGTCTGGATTCAGCATCTGCTCTATGTCTCATGTTTTTGATATTTTTTCACAAAACAGTAAATGGCCTAATGCCTACGCTCCCGGATGGGTTGTGGTTGTAATTGTTTGGAAGACAGACTATTTTACACGTAACACATATCCACAACGTGGTTATAATTATTAGACAAATGCTCAATGACTCATGGATAATTAGTTGCTAAGTCTAAAAAGGTTTTAATTGATTGCGGCTGTGTTTTTCAACCAATCTCGCTCAAACTTTATAAACGACTGCATTTCGGTCTTTTACCAAACATGGCAGTGATTCGGCCAAACACCCTAGAGTACCTGTGTCAAACTCATTGCTCGAAGGCCAGATCTGGTCTGCCACATAATTTTAACTAGGCTGACCATGCGTCCTCTTTTCCCCGGACATTTCTTCTTTTGCAGGGGTGTCCGGGGTGTCCGGGCGTTTTTTTTTAAATGCGTCAAATGTCCGGCATTTTAAATTAGGGTTGCGTGTATTTTCAACGTAGGTCCAAGGTTAGGTTATCGTATATATATATATATATATATATATATATATATATATATATATATATATATATATATATATATATATATGATTTTCAACGTAGGTCCAAGGTTAGGTTATCGTATATATATATATATATATATATATATATATATATATATATATATATATATATATATATATATATATATATATATATATATATATATATATATATATATATATATATATATGCTGAGGCAGCATACAGAAGGGAGGCCTGGTGTCAGGATAATAATCTCTACTTGAACACAGACAAGACCAAGGAGATGATTATTGACCCACGGAGAAGGAGTGCACAGTACACACCTCTGTACATAGGGGGGACAAAGGTGGACAGGGTGAAAACCTTTAAATTCCTCAGGACCCACATCAGCGAGGACCTCACCTGGGATCACAACACCCAACAAACAATAAAGAAAGCCCAGCAGCGACTGTACTTCCTAAGAAGGCTGAGAAAATATGGTATGCCACCCAAAATTCTCAGCAATTTCTATAGCAGTGCGGTTGAGAGTGTCCTTACCAGCTCAATCACGGTCTGGTATGGAAACTGCACTGCCAAGGACAGGAACTGTTAAAACTGCTCAGTACACATCAGGAGCAGCCTTCCCCTCATTACAGGACATGTACTCTACCAGGGCCACCAGGAGAGCACACAACATCATAAAGGACAGTACACACACCCGGCACAGTCTCTTCAGCCTCCTACCATCAGGCAGACGATACAGGAGCCTGAAATCCAGGACTACGAGACTGAAAAGCAGTTTCTACCTACAGGCCATCAGGCTTGTGAATGCTAACTTGTGAATGCTAGCTTCCCCCCGCCCCCCACCCATTTTTACTTTGTCTTTTTGAAAAAAGACAGGTACCTGGACCACCCCCGAACTGTGAACCATCACTGTAGACACTTTTCACCTTTGATCACTAAAGACACTTTAACTGCTGCTGTGACCCAAGGTCACCTCCATATTTATACTGTTGACTGTCAATCAGAATGTGCAATAATGTTATGTTACTTACTGTGCCTTGTATATACATTTATATATATATATATATGTATATATACATATTTTTTTTAGCTAAGTACCGTGTGACTTGTTGAAGGGTGGAATAGCAAAGTAAGATTTTCATTGTACGGCAAACTGTCTGTTTAACTGTGCATAATTTAATTTTTCTGAAGGAACTCTCCTGAAGGAATCAACAAAGTACTATCTATCTATATGACAATAAACAATCTTGAATCTTGAATATATATGTATATATATATATATATATATACATATATATATATATATGAATTACTCGAGTTGGTGAATTTTAGGTGTAAATATTTTAGCGGTGGGCTAAGGGGTGTTAGCCAATGGCTTTGGCTGGGGGGCCGGACTTCCGGGGAAGTTAGGGAAGTGACGCTATTGACAGGAAGTGTTGGTTCTGTCAGGCTTGGACTTCGATTGTGTGTGCTCCTTCGACGCAGAGGGATTACAGGACGAGCCAGGCGTGAATTAAGGTACATGATGTTTTATTAGGAATTCTAAATACAAAAATGGACAAACTAAGGGCGCTCACAAGGAGGTATAAAACTTGGCTACAAAATATAAACAGGAAACAAAAACACTTGCTCGATTGGCATGAATGAACTAAGAACAGAAACAGCACGATGGCATGACTATAAACAACTAAAACAAAACACTTACTGTGACAACAAAACCAGGAGGCAAAAATAGCAAGGTGCGTGGCAGGTGATCATGGGCATGGAGAATGAGTAGCAAAGGTCGTAGATTACAATGAAAGTTAGAACGGCATGGGTAATGAAAGTTGGTGTGAAGATCCCAGGACGAAGACAAGAAAAAGAGTGACTTAAATAGCTGTGATGATTAGTGAAAACAGGTGAGGCTGAGAACAGGGACGTGACAGGTGAAAGGTAATGAGGTTGGCATGGAAACAAACAAAACCAGGAAGTGCAAAACGTGACAGATTGTCCAAAATCAAAAACATAACATGACAAAACAAAACATGATCCATAGGTGTGACAGGTTTGAGCTTTGCGGGGAAAAGGAAATACTCTTCTTGGTAAATACTAAGGTGAGCGTAAAGTCAACATTTTTAACTCCAGTAAATGAGTTATTTTAGTGTTTGTGAGTCCATGGAAACTTCACTTTTATCTCCCGCTGGATCCACATCGTTCGAGGATGGGGACAGACTAGCTGTTAGCTTCAAGCTAACCAGCACCCGAGCAGACTCCGCCACCTCAAAAACATACTTTGCAGGTAAAAAAATTGGGCAGTTGTTTGCCTTTTGAAGTGTTAATGTGCGAGGAGTGTTCAAATGGAGTCTTTTGAAGAAGTGGCTGACAAGTTAGCATCGCTGACAGTGACGTCATCACCGTCATTGTTTACTGAAGCAGAGATGGTGACTGTGTGTTATGATAAACGCGATAGATTTAGCAGATTTAATTTTTTATTATCTATAGCAGGGGTGTCAAAAGTGTGCCCCGAATTCCATTTGCGGCCCACAGCTAAAGTTTTAAAGGCCCACAGCACATTCTAAAAATACTATTAACATAAACTAAAACATAAAAAAAGTAAAATAAAAAAGCTTAAAGTTGAAATGTAATTTAGAAAAAGTTGCAATGTTGACTAATAAAACAAAGCAGTTTTTTTCTTTCAAACTGTCATTGCTCAAAACAATGTCAATATGAATTATTGACTTATCCAAGGTTCCCATTACTTCACATCAAATATTCCACTAAGAAAAATATTTTGGGTGGAAGATTTTACATATTTTGTGTGTTTGCCATTAAAAACATAGTTTTGTTTGACAAGAAAGGCTTTGGCTTGCCACATTATTGAATTTGGTCTGCCACATTATTTAATTCGATCTGCCACAACATTGAATGTGGTGTCTACGTCATTGAACGTGGCCTGCCACACAATTTAATTTGGCCTGCCACATCATTGAATGTGGTCCGTCAAGTCATTTAAGTGGCCTGCCACGTCATGAATGTGGTCTGCCACCTCATCAAATTTGGCTTGCCACATCATTAAGTTTGGTCAGCCACACCATTGAATGTTGTGCGCCACATCATTAAATGTGGTCTGCCACCTCATTGAAGGTGGCCTGCAACATCATTTAAAGTGGTCTACAACATAATTTAATGTGGTTTGCCACACAATTTAATTTGGCCTGCCACTTCATTAAATCTGGTCTTCCACATCATTGAATGTGATATGCCACGTAATTAAAAGTGACCTGCCACATCATTAAAATGGCCTGCCGCACAATTTAATTTGGCCTGCAACGTCATTGAATCTGGTCTTCCACATCATTGAACGTGATATACCACGTCAACGACAGTGGCCTGCCACATCATTGAAAGTGGCCTGCAACATCATTGAATTTGGTCTGCCACATCATTTAATTCGACCTGCCACATCATTGAATGTGGTGTGCCTAATCATTTAATGTGGTGTGCCACATCATTAAATGTGGTTTGCAACATCATTTAACGTGGTCTGCCACACAATTTAATTTGGCCTGCCACATCATTGAATCTGGTTTTCCACGTCATTGAATGTGATATACCACGTCATTGAATGTGGCCTGCTACATAATTGAAAGTGGCCTGCCACACAATTTAACATGGCTTGCCACGTCATTGAATGTGGTCCGTCAAGTCATTTAAGTGGCCTGCCACATCACGAATGTGGTCTGCCGCTTCATTTAATGAGATACGCTACAAAATGTTTATGTGGTCCGCCACATCATTCAACGTTGTAGGCCATTTTATTGAATGTGGCCTGCCACGTTATTTAATGTGGTCCGCCACACCATTTAATGTGGTTTGTCACGTCATTCAATGTGGTCCATCATGTCATTCATTCAATGTTGTCCACCACATCTTTACATTTCGGCTGCCATGAATTTTAATGTGGACGGAACATCGTTTAACTTGGCCTGCCAATTCCTTTTTAATGTGTTCTACCACATCATACAATGTAGTCTGCATCATAATTTAACGTGGGCTGCCACATCATACAATGTAGTCTGCCATATAATTTAATGTGGTCTACCACACCGTGCGTGTGCACCTGTTTTGTTTTCACCCATCTGGAGTCTAAAGGGAGGGGCTGCCAGTGTGTGTGTGTGTTTGTGTGTGCGTGTGTGTGTGTGTGTGTGTGTGTGTGTGTGTGTGTGATGGCAGCAAAACAAAGGAGTCCACCGGGAGATTATTACAAACTCTATGATACTTTAGCTTGAATTGATGTTGTGTCTCGCAAGTAAGTCTTGACTGAAAATTGAAATGCATATGAAATTTCCGCCGCATGCATAATGCATGGTGCACCTTGCTATTGTGCACGGCGGATAAATGCGAGTGCACTCGTGTCATCCCGAGACTCTGCAGGCGCCTGCCGGGTGTTTTCATCTGCACTGCCCAGAGCTGATAGCTATCGAGACCTCCTTCCCATGGAGGCTTGTTTTTCCCTTTTACTTCCTCATCGCAAATCTGTTCAGTTCTCTCTCAGCTGCCACAAGGGTCCTGAGCAGCTCTCCCAGATGGTGCAAGATAGCCGCTCTCCCACTTGCCGACACGTAACAGTCTTTGTTTCCAGCTGTGACAGGCAGAGGATGGCAGCTATTGGCTAGGTGAGATATTATTGTATATACACACACACACACACTACAGCACAATACCATCCACTCAGCTCAACGCTTGTGTGTCCCTCCTGTATTTACATTTGCGACTGAGAGCATGGAGGAGGTGGCGGCGGCGGCGGCGTGCACCCATCTGAGTGAATAGTTGTTCATTAATGTGCAGTGGAGCCGCACACAGTGTTTGTCCATGTAGATTCCAGGAAAATGCCTGCACTCAGAGGGGTGTGCCTGCATAATGTAACGAGATCCGACACACACAAAAAAAACAAATCTAATGTTGCTAAACAAAATAATAGAGACAGCTCTCAGCGTGATGTTAAGCACTTCTACGCCACAATAATTAACATCGTAGCCGTCCTCATCATATATGCAGCTGCTGCAATAACAAAACAGGGGAGCAGACCGCGCAGGAGTCAGGGTGATATTTCACAACCCCTCGTAATTGGATGCATCAAAATTCCTTAATTACTGGCTAAATCTTGCGGCGTCGGACAGATGAAACAGACTCGCTAACTTACTTGAGGACGTTTGACAGCACGCGTGTACAAATGAGTTCCACATCGTGTCTCGGTATGTAAGCATGCAAACATGCAGGCCTTGAAGAAAGAAAAAAACAAAAAAAAAACATGACAGCGTCTGTGTAGCTTTGTGTTTGACGTCTGGTCATGGAAGGTAATACTGAATTCCAATTGGGAGCAATGACATTATCAGTTACAGGGTCAAACTGTCACTAGTAAATAAAAGTAATCCACTGCACAGTTGTACTAAACTGGAATGAAACTGCATTCACTCTCTGATTAAAAAGTCAAAGTTATAGTACCACTGATAGTCACACACACGCTAGGTGTGGTGAAATTACTCTCTGCGTTCGACCCATCCCCTTGTTCCACCTCCTGAGAGGTGAGGGGAGCAGTGAGCAGCAGCGCTGGCCGTGCTCGGGAATAATTTTGGCGATTTAACCCCCAATTCCAACCCTTGATGCAGGGAGGTAATGGGTCCCATTTTTATAGTCTTTGGTATGACTCGGTTTGAAGTCACAACCTACAAATTTCAGGGCGGACATTCCAACCACTGGGCCACTGAGCGGGTTAAGAATTAAGAATATTATACATTAAATGTGACGGCGTGTCACGGTTGGGAAAGTGGCCATGCCAGCAACCTGAGGGTTCCTGATTTAATCCCCACCTTCTACCAACCTCGTCTCATCCGTTGTGTCCTTGAGCAAGACACTTCACCCTTGCTCTTGATGGGTGCTGGTTAGCGCCTTGCATGGCAGCTCCCGCCATCAGTGTGTGAATGTGTGTGTGAATGGGTGAATGTGGAAATAGTGTCAAAGCGCTTTAAGTACCATGAAGGTAGAAAAGCGCAATACGAGTATAACCCATTTACCATTTACCAAATTTTACTTAACAAGTTATGTTTATTTATTTGTTTCTTCTGAAACAGAACCTGGCAGTCATTCTTCATAATATCAATTATTTGTTGAGTAATTGGTAGATAGCTAACAAACTTTCCATCGCCAGACACAATGTTTCATCCCCTCTAGGTGTGACGTCATCAACTGAACTGGAGACACTTTCACGTTTCATTTAATTCAATAATGTGCATGTTTTTGTTGCCTTGGTCCAGGATTACTTTGAAACTGGTTGGTTTAATATTAAAGGATATTCAAGAATCACCCTTTCCAGATTTTCCTGCTCTTCCATCTCCTATTGACACCAGAGCCTTTTTCCTCGTCTTCTTTCAGCATTTCCTCAAGATCTTTGAGGACAACAACAGTAAAAGAGGACGCAAAAGAGAATACCTGCAACTTACCTTCTTTTTCTCTTGTTTTTGAGTTCCAAGTCTACTCTTCTTTATCATTTTTTTCTGCAGGTTCTAACTCAGTCATTCTCCTCTTGAGGGTGCTCCTAATTTTAGAATAGAATAAAATAGAAAGTACTTTATTGATCCCTGGGGGAAATTCAGGATCACATTTGGCTTTTTTCTCCCATCCAAACTCAAAGCAAAACCCTTCTTTGAAGTCAGAATCATTAAAATCAAATAATCACTGCAAATTACACTCCTCCTGTTTGGTCCGTCCCATTTTGCATGAGTCATTTTGACTTGAGAGGTCCATACTTTCCTCATATTACCATCGTTTGGAAATGTAAGTTTGCTGACCCCTTCTTTAGGTGTATAGCTACAACCTGCAACATTCTATCTGACAGACATATTTGATCATTCCTTCAAATTCTGCATGAAAAAAACATGATTCAGGTTGAAGATACTACCAAGACACATACTTCACACTATGAAAAGGTCTCCAGTCTTCTGTAGATAACGTCAGCAGGCTGACGCAGGCCCACACACATTATAGTGGACATTCCAAAATGTGCTGAAACCAGTGACGTGCCGTCAGGGGAGGCAAGTGAGGCTGTGCCTCACCTGCCACCAGGTGGCTTAACCATGAGATGTTCCAAAACAAAGTAATAAAATAAAATACAACTTTTTATTTCTCTTTTGGTTTATGCTTTCTATGTGATTTTGGTGTGGTTCCTGTATATTTTGATAATTTTCATGGTCAAAATCGCGGAAATTCCATGTTTCCTGATCAAAACAATGCGCAGATGAGAATTGATGCAGACACAGCTACACACAGTGTGTATTGGGCGTGTGTATGCGAGGTGGCCCATGCATGTTGCATGCAGCAGATGAGAAGTGAGGCAGACACAGGCGGTGCCTCCACGGCTACACACAGTGTGTATTGGGCGTGTGCGTGCGAGGGGGCCCATGCATGTTGCCACGTGGAAAAGGCAGATCTTGAGGCAGCAAGTATCTCTGCCTCAAGGTAGGGGGCTATATATTGTCAACTTGCAGTTCAATGCCTCAGCAGTACTCTGACTCGCCACACTGGGAGAAGTGGGGGCGCTCAAGCTAGCAGACACAGGTCTCTCCAGCGGAAGCCAGCATTTTTTTCTTATCTTTTTTTTAACTGTATTTATAACAAACATGGCATTTTTATTAGAGTAAGCCAGCGTTTGTGGGTGTTTTTTGTCAGATGCAAAGATATTGTTTAATTTCTTGGAATGATATTTAATTAAATGAATGTTTCTGCCAATATGGAGGATAATATACTGTATCCAAGATTAAATACTTCTCTGAACTGGACTTTAAGACAAAATGAATGTCATCATACAAAGTACGTTTTCATTGAGGATAGCTATTGCTGCTTCAGATACAAATACAGAAAGGTAATATACACTCACAATACTTGATTTATTTTGTTAAAAGCAAATGGGACCAAAAAGTATTTAATAACAGCTTTATCAAATAGTTTTTGGACCCATTTATCATATCATAGTATCATTATGATAACGTTTTTATGAAAGCGAATATCTCCCTTTTTTCCCCTGTAACTCTAATGAGCAACCTAAATCAACAATGACTAGAGCTGCACATATGAATTTAAGTAAAAAAAAAACCAACTCATAAGAAAAAAGCCTAAAATCACAACTGTGTCTATTTTTGGGGGGAATGTTTACCTGTAGACATCAGTTTAGGCCCAGAACTATGAAATACGTTTTCAGCATTAGAAGGGTCCTGTCCATACATTTGGGTTCTCACTGGGAGGCAAGTCTCTTCACATTATCACTGCTTTGACTTGTAGTGGCAGACTCAGACAAGGTATTCATTCTGGTGTAAATAATGTAAATCAAAACTACTTAACTAAAGAGCTAAGAATCATTTATTGATATTTTGATTTTGTCTCTTTTTCTTACCAGAGTTTCAAATTTCAAACTTGAATTCGATCTTACTGTGGAGGGAGATGTGGCCAGCGCGCCTGCAGGAGCAAAGGTCACCACCTCTGTTTATGGTGCTGAGAACGAGCACCATCGGATAGGGGCGGGGCACGGGCTGACGGCGAGACACAGTTGGCAGGTGATTAGATTTCACAGGTGGTACGTGTTAATCTAACCATCTGTTGTCTTTAACAGTTAGCGGCCGGGAGCAGGGTGGGAGAGAGGATACGGACGTGACTGAAAAGTCACGTTCTGCGGAAGAAAGACTTGGATAAAATCTATGTGTATTAAAAACTTTGTTCAACTTTGCACACCTGGCTCTTGTGGAGTGTTTGTCAGTGGGACCGCTAGGAAGTGACCTCCACACTCACCAAAGTTTTTGTGCTAAACTCAGGGGCCAGTTTATTGTCAATCCAGGGCCGGATTTCATCCGAGGGCTGCTAGTTGACCTCTTTTCAATAAACAGCAATCTCTTAAGGTGGTTTCCAGAAGCAAATAACCCTGGGCTCTTTAGTGAGTACCGAGTCAAAAAAAAAAAAAGAACTGCTTTGGCTGTAGGCAACCTTCTTGTGTGGTATTCTACCTGTCTGATATGTTAGTGTAGAATTATAGCGCGTGTCACACTTTCTGCTTTTAATGCTAGATAATCATTTTCTGCTACCTGCTATTACAACCTTACTGTACTCCTGTGACTGCTCTTTTGTGCAATATACTTGTTATTATGTGACCATGTAGCGTTTCACTTTCTCATGCCCTCTACAACATTAGGGATTCACATTTTACGCCCAGTCCTCTGAAGTCAAGCTTTTAAGGAGAGGTATACCCGAGTGTTTTCTAGGTTTAATTGAGAACAGCAGCAATGTAACAGGGGTCTTTATGTTACGTACGGTGGGGGAAGGAAACGACACAACGGCAGTGATCAGTTCAATAGGTTTATTGAACACGATTATGTACTGGGGTGTGTATGCTACTAACAGTGTGTGGTGTAAGACGATGTGAAGAATCAATAATGTAAATGTTATCAGGGGGTGTTGTTCGTGTGTGTTGGATGAATCCTTCCAAAGTCCAGAGGGGCAAGGCAAGAAGAGAGTCCGTGGGAGAGCGATAGGTTGGGGGCTGGAGACAGGTGTCGAGGTCTGTGTCCGAGCGGGGGTCAAGAATCGAGGGAAGCGGTCCAAAGTCCGGAGGGAAGTCCAAGGGAACGAGGTGCACAGCTCCATCACTGGAAACGGAGGGTACACTGCGGGGGACACAAAGGACATATAAGACACGGGCAGTGGGAAAGCACAGAGAGCAGGTATGAGGAGGAAGGCCAGAGACGGGATGCTTACAATGATGAGTGAACTACATTCTGGCACTAGATCTTTGGGTCCACTGGTCTTTATGCGGTCTGCTTTCATCAGACCCAGGTGCGCTGATTGTTGATTACCTCCAGCCGTGAAGGCGCGTGGCCGCGATGCGGGAAGAGCGAGCAGGGGCGTGTCCCAGGGCGCTGCTTGCGTAGCTGCCAGCGGCGCTTGCTGCAGAGGGAACGAAGAATTGTGCATGCGCCGTGACACTTTAGGCCCAGCCCGTCCCACCAGGCGCTCCCTTATCCACTCATGCTGTTCCGAGGCATCTTGCAGCTAAACTGGGCAGGAAATTGGATAAGTTTGCCGCTTTCTGAATTTCCCACATACAGTTGGTAGACAAATGTGTGTGTGTGTTCATTGTAGGGTTGTACGATATACCGGTACTAATATAGTATCACAGTGTTAATGAATCAAAAATGGTACTATATTCTGTTTGAAAAGTACTGGTTTCCAATTTATTTATTTTTAAAATATTATTTTTTTTATTTATTTATGTCACGTCATGACGGGTTTATGAGCAGAGGAGCGTTTTCGGCAGCGCACTATCACGGTGTACTTACAAGCAGACACAGAGACAGAAAAGGTATATTTGACGCATTTTGGCTTAAAAACTAAGGATAAAGGTGAAGTTATAACACTAAAACGCCCTCAGGAAGAGGTGCTTTAAGACATGGCTGGCTAGCTAGCAGCTAACATCCATCCACAGTCGGCAGTGTTTTAGCTACTTCTAAATCAGTTATCTTCGCCTCCATATCGACAAATAAAATACGTTTCTTACAAGAATCATCTCTGCAGGATGAGGAATAGCTAAACATGCTTTACTACACACTGTAGGAGGATAAAACAGCTCACCGGCATCACCACTAACAAAAGGTAGCATGCCTGAATGTAAACAAATGCCATGGGTGGATATACATCTACCATCCACTGTAATGATATCAAGTACAAGAGCGTATCTAGAGGATACTACAATAATTCACACAATCTTTTTTCCTTTTTTATTTTTTAAACTCATAAAGAGACAAGCGATAGAAAATGCACAATTATAAACTCAGTAAATACAAAAAACTTTGAATATGACCAATGGTGGTCCTGTAACTACTTGGTATCGGATCGATACCTAAATGTGTGGTATCATCCAAAACTGTCGTTAAGTATCCAAACAAGAGAAGGATAAGTGATTATTACATTTTAACAGAAGTGTAGATAGAACATGTTGAAACGGAAAATAAGCAGATATTAACAGTAAATGAAAAAGTGAATTAATAATACATTTTTACAGATTGTCCTTTATAATTTTGACAAAATAATACAATGGAAAATGACACAATATGTTACTGCATATGTCAGCAGCCGTAAGATTTTTTGTGGAAATAAAGCCAATAATGCCATTTTTTTGTGGTATCCTTTTGTTTTTTAGAAAAGTATCAAAATACATTTTAGTACCGGTACAGGTACAAAAATCTTGGTATCGGAACAATCCTAGTTCATTGTCTGCGAGCTGACATGTCAACGTTTCGCTGGTATGTCAAAATTTAGCTTAGTCCGTCTGCACTTAACTCTTCTGACCGTCCACCTTTCTCATCTTCTTTTAACCTATGTCCTTAACCTTTTAACGCTATGTCAAAGTAGATGTTCCCAAAAGTTCCTCTGCCGGAATGCTTGCAATTAATGACAACTCCCAGAGCCCCTCTCGGTATGGACAGGTTTTTGTGTGCAGCTCCAACTCCGTCTGTCTCTGATTGAGAAGCAGCTCTTATCAGCTCTGCTCAGACTGCGACTCATTCAGGAGGTCCCCGTCTTGACACATCCGAGAGCCCGCCCATGTGGCCTTGAATTTTAACTTCCTGTCCGACCTCGACTCCTCGCCTTATTGCTGCTTCAGCCCTCTTTGACTGTGGCATCTGTCCTGAACTTAAGGATCTTACTGGGGTTATTTGTGGAAGTAATTAAAGGTAATATATAGGACACTTAAATACGGCTGAAGTGAGTGGAAGACTGTTTTTTTTCAACGAAAACGTGATTTCAGGCAGCAAGAAAACGGTCCGTCTTTGGAGTCTAAAATAGGCACAAAAAAGGTGGAAATGTGTGTTCTGATCAGGGTTGTATGGTATATCAGTACTAATAAAGAACAGCGGTACTAAAAAATTAAAAACGGTAATAAATTGCTTCTGAAAAATAACGGTACCCTTTTTTTTTACGGATATGTTGTGACGATGCCGGTTTTACAAGGACAGGAGCATGTGTGGCACCACACACACACACACACACACACACACACACACACACACACACACACACACACACACACACACACACACACCCACACACACACACACACACACACACACACACACACACACACACACACACACACAGAATACTGACAAGCAAAAACAGTGGGGAGACAGAAATGAAGAATGGACGCATTTTGGCTTAAAAACAATCGATAAAGATGAAGCTTTAACACTTAAATAGTAACGACCTGGTCGCATCGTGGTGCGGATTTCGATTTCCCAGGGATGCAGACGGGCTTCGGACACAGCGTGCAGGTAGGAAATGATTTATTTAAGCAATAAAACAGACTTTGACAAAACCAAAAGAGCTAGCATGGGAGCTAGAAAACAAATAGCCTAGCGTGGAAGCTAGCAGGTAGCGAGCAGCAAAACAGAAGTCGTCACTTGTTGTATGGAAACAAAGTAGGAAGCAAGGCTGACTGACTGGAGAAGGTAGGCTTAAATAATGACAGTAATCACAAAACAGGTGCACATCCGGAACAGGCGGCAGGTAAAAATAATGAGTAACTATGGAAACTAACTGAGAGGTGCACAAACAGGAACCGAAGGAGTCCAAAACCAACAGAAAACACAAAAAGACTCAAAAATCTAAATCAAAATATGATATGGGCCCCCCACCCCTCTTAAGGGACAGATTCCAGATGTCCCCTGGAAAAACTTAACCGCCCCTACGATAAGACAGTTCAAGAGTCAAGTGAGGGCAGAGGGAGGACATGGCAGAGGGTCGCAAGGCCACGTGTCCCTGAAGCCACCGGGGACAAGTCAGGTGGCGGCGGCGAATGGAACACCGCTGCCGCAATTGTCGAGGCAGGCAACCTCAAAAAGGCCACATGGGTGGCTGCCGAGAAGGTGGGCGTGAGTGGCGCCAGAAGTTCAGCAGCCGGAGAGTTCTACGACAACTTCTTGGGTGTCGCTGCTGTTTGCGACACTGACGTCCTTACACTGACCTCAGAGAGAGCCGCCTGCAGGCCCCAGATTGCTGCTTGCGCAGCAGGCCAGCTCGAGGTCGCTGAGATGTCGGCGTGGAAGCAGGAGGCGGAGCCGTCGTCGCCGTGGAAGCAGGAGGCGGGGTCGTCGACTTATAAGCAGGAGGCGGTGTCGTCGTGGCCGTCGCCGTGGAAGCAGGAGGTGGCGTCGTCGTCGCCATGGAAGCAGTAAACGGCGTCGTCGTCGTTGTAGAAGCAGGTGGCGGAGCCGTCGTCGTCGTAGAAGCAGGTGCTGGTGTGGGAACCAGCCTTTGAGCAGGTGCTGGTGTCGGAACTAGCCTTTAAGCAGGTGCTGGTGTGGGAACCAGCCTTTGAGCAGGTGCTGGTGTGGGAACCAGCCTTTGAGCAGGTGCTGGTGTAGGAACCAGCCTTGGAGCAGGTGCTGGTGTGGAAACCAGACTTAGAGCAGGTGCTGGTGTGGAAACCAGACTTGGGGCAGGTGCTGGTGTGGAAACCAGATTTGGGGCAGGTGCTGGTGTGGAAACCAGACTTTGAGCAGGTGCTGGTGTGGGAACCAGCCTTTGAGCAGGTGCTGGTGTAGGAACCAGCCTTGGAGCAGGTGCTGGTGTGGAAACCAGACTTAGAGCAGGTGCTGGTGTGGAAACCAGACTTGGGGCAGGTGCTGGTGTGGAAACCAGATTTGGGGCAGGTGCTGGTGTGGAAACCAGACTTGGGGCAGGTGCTAGTGTGGAAACCAGACTTGGAGCAGGTGCTGGTGTGGAAACCAGTCTTGGACCTGGACTTGGTGCTGGTGGCCTAGCCGGAGGTTGTGGCTTGGCAGGTCAAAAGACTGGTGGTGGTGGCCGGCGAGAGGTTGCGGCTTGGTGGGCCGAAAGACTGGTGGTGGTGGCCGCGCCGGAGGTTACGGCTTGGCTGGGCGCAGCTGTGCTACCTGTGTAGCACAGCTCCCTGCACTAGCCCCCCTCAGGAAGTGGATACCAGACGCGCTTCCTGTGGTCTGGAATTGTCCTGAAGGGTGGGTGAAGGGACGTCAGGAGGGGGTAAACTCCTCCCCTTTTGATTGTCCAGAATATTTATTACGCTCCCCGATAGCAGGCGGAGTGTTCTCTGCCGCTTGGGATTGTTCCGCCAGTTTTAACTCAATCAGAACCTTCCGGTACCACTCATCCACCCAAGCAGGACTGTATTTTTTGGAGGTGTGTCTCGGAAGAGGGTTTAAGCTGGAGCAGGAAGTGCAGTAGACAGAGGAGTGGGCGGAGCTTGATCAATAGGGGGTGGGGCCAAAGTCATAGGGGGCAGAATTTGAGAATCAAAAGGTGACTGGGACTGACTAGACTTACAATCAACAAAAATGTCCTGATAGTGTTTAATTGTAGCGTTAAAGTCATTTGTAACTGGCTGACAGAAATAATTTACCGACCTAAAAAAAAAGAAGTCTTTGTCTCTGACGTCATCAAACGTGGACGGGGGGGCGTCATCGGGGGACGTCAACGGAATGACGTCATAGCTGCTGTCTCAGTGATTGACAGGCCAGCCGGAGAAATCCGTGGCAAAGTGGTCGATTGAATTAAAACACACCTGAGGGGAATCCTGGATGGTTTGTAGCAGGCTGTGTTCCAGAGGGAGAAGTGTGATATTTTCGCGTCTCTTTCGGGAGCCGAAGCCTTCTTCTGAGACTTCCGCTTTTGCTGACGTGAGCGAGCGGGCTAAGAGTGGACCTCCCAGGGCCAGATGGAGTCGATCGGGACCAGAACATCTCCAGGTCCCCACATCATGTCTTCATCTGGCGAACAGTGGAGCGTCTCTGCCTCCATCGCTCGGAGGACCATCCACGCACCTTCATCGACCTCCGACATGCCCGCAGTGAGAAAACTTCTTGCTTACTTCCTACTGTAACCACCTGGTCGCATCGTGGTGCGGATTTCGTTCTCTCAGGGATGCAGACGGGCTTCGGACACAGCGTGCAGGTAGGAAATTATTTATTTAAGCAATAAAACAGACTTTGACAAAACCAAAAGAGCTAGCATGGGAGCTAGAAAACAAATAGCCTAGCATGGAAGCTAGCAGGTAGCGAGCAGCAAAACAGAAGTCGCCACTTGTTGGATAAAAACAAACCAGGAAGCAAAACTGACTGACTGGAGAAGGCAGGCTTAAATAATGACAGTAATCACAAAACAGGTGCAGGTCCGGAACAAGCGGCAGGTAAAAAATAATGAGTAACTATGGAAACCAACTGAGAGGTGCACAAACAGGAACCGAAGGAGTCCAAAACCAACAGAAAACACAAAAAGACTCAAAAATATAAATCACAATATGATCCGGGCAGCGGATCATAACAGAAAAGCGCTCAGGAAGAGGTGCTTTAAAACATGGCTAGCTAGCTAGCGGCTAACGTCCATCCGCAGTCGGCAGTGTTTTAGCTACTTCTGAATTACTAATCCTCACCTCCATGGCGACAAATAAAGTAAGTTTTTTACAAGTATCATCCATGCAGGACGAGGAATAGCTAAACATACTTCACTACACACAGTAGGAGGATGCAATTGCTAACCGCTAACAACAAGCTAGCGTTCCTCAATGCAAACAAATGCCCTGGGTGGATCTACACCTGACATCCACTGTAATGATATCAAGTACAAGAGTGCATCTCGTCGGTACTACTATGAATACACCAATATTTTTTATCATCACAACAACTTTTTCCTGTTTTATTATGTTTATACACTCAGGAAGTATGTCCGTGGGCACATGAGGACTTTTAATATGACCAATGTATGATCTGTAACTACTTGGTATCGGGTCGATACCCAAATTTTGAGTCTCATCCAAAACTAATGTAAAGTATCAAAAAAACAGAAGACTATGTGTCCATTACATTTTAACATAAGTGTAGATAGAACATATTAAAACAAATAACCAATTATTAACTTTAAAAGAACAGGTATGTTAAAAGAAAGCCAATAATGCAAAACATTTTTGTGGTCCTTTTTAATTGGAAAAGTATCCAAAAGTAACAAAATACATTACATTATTAATACGGTACCAAAATATAGTTCTCATATTACTCTACTTGATTGTTAGGATTAGTACCCTTTAGTAGTTTGCCTATAGAAATGTGTCAATAGTGAGATGGCACCATGCTTCTCTGGGCATTATCTTTGATGTACCTTTCCTATTTGCAACGCATAAATTGTCATTTTCCCTCAGGCCTACTCTTCTGGTAATCTGAAGGCCAACTCTTGTCCACAAAAGATATCCAAATGGCTTACAAGTCTGTTTTTCCTCTGACAATTATTCTTGTCCCCTTTGTTAAATATACAATCTGTCTATGGAGAGGACACTCACTTCTTTGTATTTCTATTGAAAAACATATGATTTTGCTTCCTAGAAAATATATCTTATTTTGTCCTAAGAACCAACATTGCCATTTGAGTTTTCTTTACTGTTTGACAATCTGTAATTCTCACAAAAGAAAAAGCAAAAACAAATGTCCACTGCAGAGGACGCTGTGTCTCAGGAGAATATAAACCAGGGGTGTCAAACGTTCGGCCCGCGGGCCGGATCAGGCCTGTGAACAGATTTTATCCGGCTTGCGGGATGAGTTTGTTAAGTGTAAAAATGAGCTGAAATTTTTTAATGAAAGAAACTGCTGTTCTAAATGTGTCAACTAGATGTTACAATAGAAATTATTTGTATCTTTGTAGAATATGCTACATATGTAAAAAAAAAAAAGAAACCACATGATGTAAGTGCACGAGTCGAGGAAAATGAGCAAACTACATAAATAACATACCGTAATTTGATTTTGATGTTATTTTTTCATCTTGATAGATTGAAAAGTAACACCAATAAGTTGACTGATGAACATTTTCACATAATTTATTCAAACAGTTTAAATAACGACAAATATAGATTAGGGTTGTACGGTATACCGGTATTAATATAGTACCGCGACAGCTAATGAATCATTTTCGGTACTATATCGCCTCTGAAACGTACCGGTTCCGCAACCGAGTCGTTGTCACATCATGTCATCAGGGGCGCCGCTAGGGATTTTGGGCCCCATGAAAATAATCTTTACAGGGCCCCCAACACATAATTTCATAATCATTAGGGGCCTCTCTGGGCACCCTTCATCATGGGCCCCTAGAATCCGTCTCCTTTACACCCCCTTTACGGCACCCCTGCATTGCTAGTTTACGAGCAGAGGAGCATGTTCGGCAGCACACAATCACTGAGTACTTCTAAGCGAACACGGTGTGTAAACAGAAAAGCGAGAATGGATGCATTTTGGCTTACAAACTAAAGATAAAGGTGAAGTTACAACACTGAAACACCTTTAGAAAGAGGTACTTTAAGACATGGTTAGCTGGCTAACGGCTAACGTCCATCCGCCTTCGGGAGTGTTTTAGCTACTTCTAAATCACAAATCTTCGCCTCCACTGCGACAAATAAAGTACATTTCTTACAAGTACAAGTTTGTATCATCCCTGCAGGACGAGGAATAGCTTCACTACACACCGTAACTCACCGGCATCAAAATGTAAACAAATGCAACTGGTGGACCTACACCCACTGCAACGTAAAGTTAAAGTAGTTAAAGTTAAAGTTAAAGTTAAAGTCAAAACTTAAAGTTAAAGTAAAGTTAAAGTTAACGTTAAAGTTAAAGTACCAATGATTGTCACACACACACACACTAGATGTGGCAAAAATTTTCTCTGCATTTGACCCATCACCCTTGATCACCCCCTGGGAGGTGAGGGGAGCAGTGGGCAGCAGCTGTGTTACGCCCGGGAATCATTTTTGGTGGTTTAACCCCCAATTCCAACCCTTGATGCTGAGTGCCAAGCAGGGAGGTAATGGGTCCCATTTTTATAGTCTTTGGTATGACTCGGGCCGGGTTGGAACTCACAACTTACCCATCTCAGGGCGGACACTCCAACCACAACCACTGTAATGATATAAAGTACAGGCACGTATACTATGATTACGTCAATAATTGTTGGCATCACATCTTCTTTTGTTTTTAAAAAATATATATTTTGGTTTTAAACTCAGGAAATATGTCCTTCGACACATGAGGACTTTGAATATGACGGCGTGGCGCAGTGGCAGAGTAGCCGTGCGCAACCCGAGCGTCCCTGGTTCAATCCCCACCTAGTTACAACCTCGTCACGTCCGTTGTGTCCTGAGCAAGACACTTCACCCTTGCTCCTGATGGGTGCTGGTTAGCGCCTTGCATGGCAGCTCCCTCCATCAGTGTGTGAATGTGTGTGTGATTGGGTAAATGTGGAAGTAGTTTCAAAGCGCTTTGAATACCTTGAAGGTAGAAAAGCGCTATACAAGTACAACCCATTTATCATTTATTTATCTTGTAACGACTTGGTATCGGATTGATTCCCAAATTTTTGGTATTATCCAAAACTAAAGTAAAGCATCCAAACAACATAAGAATAAATGATTATTACATTTTGACAGAAGTGTAGATAGAACATGTTAAAAGTGAAAGTAAGCAGATATTAACAGTAAATGAACAAGTAGATTAATAATTAATTTTCAACCACTTGTCCTTGATAATGTTGACAAAATAATAGAATGATAAATGACACAGTATGTTAAGGCTTACGTCAGCCAACTAGTTAGGAGGCTTTGTTTGTTTACTTACTAGAGATGCGCGGTTTGCGGTCACAACCGCGGAGTCCGCGGATAAACCGCGGGTCGGGCGGGTGACATGACGAAAAAATAGATTTTAAATAGATTCGGGCGGGTGGCGGATGAACCAATTCGGAAATATATATTGTAATAATCCCAGGAATGCAGGCTCATAAAACTTCTTCGTATGTCTTGTCTTTATTGCCCAAGATGTAATACAACCTCACAACAGCTCTCATGTCTCTAACGCTTTTCAGGGACAACTCGAACTCTCACTTCCTGTCGATAACGTCACTTCCCTATCTCTCCCGGAAGTCCCACCCCCCAGCCAAAGTCATTGGCTAACACCCCGTAGCCAGCCGCTACATTATACATAGTTCAATGTTATGTTGAAGAGGTTCATTTAGCCTACTGACATGTATTTATAAATGGTTGATTTATACAGGCTAGTAGGTAAAGTGTTGTACCTGACAACTCTTGATGGTACAATCCATATATCACGTCACAGACAACGTCACGCTAACATCACGTGACACCTCTGATGAAGGCTGCAGAAGCAAGGTAGCCCAAACTTGTCAGGTACAACACTTTACCTTACTAGCCTATATAAATCAACCATTTATAAATAGTTGAATGTTGTTACCCACATACGAAAAACGAGCAGCACTCTTTGAATCAGTATGTGGGCAATCCTTTATTTTGAAGTGTATTGTTTGGTCTGTCGACGGATGTAAGGAAGCTACTTCCGGGTATGGCCAACGAGGTATTTGTCATTTGTTGGTGTTTTGCTTGGTAAAATGTTTGATCCACATGCTGTGCATGTTATTATTTTTACTTTTGTAATGTGCTTTACTTATTACAGTTTTCATGGTGAATTTGAAGTCAAAGTAAGCCTTCAAATAAATCAGTTCAAGAAAGCCATTGTATCTGTGCTATTTGGAGGGAGTTACACTTTCTAACCTCACTAATGCCTTGCATCGTCTATATTAGATATATAACAATGGGCGGGTGGCGGGCGGGTGTGGGTTTGATGAAATGTTGGTTCGGGTGGGTGGCGGGGGATGACAACTTTAGTAATGTGGTTGCGGATTATATAATTGCCTATTCGCGCATCTCTATTACTTACTAATAAAAGACAAGTTGTCTTGTATGTTCACTATTTTATTTAAGGACTTAAATGCAATAAGGAAACATATGTTTAATGTACCCTAAGATTGTTTGTTAAAATAAAGCCAATAATGCAATGTTTTTGTGGTCCCCTTTATTTAGAAAAGTACGGAAAAGTACTTAATTTTAGTACCGGTTGGTATCATTACAACACTAATATAGAATATATAGAATAATATAGGATACTATTAACCGCAACCTGAGTGTAAAAAAAACCCAACATGATTTGTACCATTTCAGAATGTGCTTGTTCTATTATTAAACAAAGAAAACAATCTGAAGTTGTCTTTATTTTTAAGTTATCGTGCCGTGATTTCACCAGTCCGGCCAACTTGGGAGTAGATTTTTCTCCATTTGGCTCCCGATCGAAAGTGAGTTTGACACCTCTGATGTAGACAATCTCTGGTTCATTGGTTTAATAGACAATCTGTTAGTGGGGAGGACCAGCTACATAATTATTGTATTCATCAACATTAGGCAGTTTCACTTTTTTTTGACCTGATAATTCATCAGAAATTACTGGAATATTGCGTGTGATATACACGCCTCCTTTGTTGCCTTTTCGGCATTTCTTTGAACTCCAGCGGCACACATGGGTACTTATGGCGCGCCGGATGCGCTCGGCCGGCTCCATTGGTATGCACGGCGGTGTTTGCAGGGGAAGGATAAAGTGCTAATCAGTGCCAGTGAAGCAGCTCCTGTCCCAGAGCGCAAATGTGCCGACATCAGCAGCACCCGCCAGACCGTGTGTGTGTGTGTGTGTGTGTTATTGCAAAAAGCCAGAAGTTGGCAGTGTCAGGACGAGTTGGACGGAGGTCATTGTCTGCGACTCCAAATGTTATGACAGTTTTGTTCTGTCCCATGCAAGCGCCTCATGTCGTTTGGTAGGACACATTTTCCTTAGCAGGGTCATTGGACGTGTGATCACCAGAATAGAATACGACCTCAGGCACCCGGGCACTACGCGCTGGCCAGTCGCAGCTGCAGTTAAACTGATGGCAGCATTATGGAAATATGACCTTTTCACCGCCAAAGTGAACGGTCACATCAAATAGGGTCTATAAAACGACAGTCATGGACTGCATTGAATTGCAGGCAGCCGAATCAGGAAAGAAAAAATTCATATTCATGAGGTAAAATGTACTTTAAAAAAGATAATGACACAAAGTCAAGATGGCTGCTATATATGCACATATACTTCCATGAAATACGCCCTCATTTTTTCACAACTATACTGTACTTGACATTCTGTATGAGTGCTGTGGTTATAACTCTTAAAGGCCTACTGAAATGATATTTTCTTATTTAAACGGGGATAGCAGGTCCATTCTATGTGTCATACTTGATCATTTCGCGATATTGCTATATTTTTGCTGAAAGGATTTAGTAGAGAACATCGACAATAAAGTTTGCAACTTTTGGTGCTAATAACAAAAGCCTCACCTCTACCAGAAGTCGCAGACGATGACGTCACAAGGGTGAAGACTCCTCACGTCCTCACATTGTTTATAATGGGACCCTCCAGCAGCAAGAGCTATTCGGACCGAGAAAACGACAATTTCCCCATTAATTTGAGCGAGGATGAAAGATTTGTGGATGATGATATTGATACCGAAGGACTAGAAAAAACAGATGTAATTAGACACATTTACTAAGATAATTCTTGAAGATCCCTTATCTGCTTATTGTTTTAATAGTGTTTTAGTGAGATTGTAAAGACACACCTCGAGGTCGGATGGCTGCGGTGAACACGCAGTGTCTCAGAGAGAAGCCGAGGAGCCAAGCTCACAGCTGCCTTTAAAACAGCTACTGCAGGAGGACGAATAATAAAATGATGTCCCCGGTAAGATATATATCACAATTTTCCCATTCAAAAAAATGCTGGTTGACGTAGAGAAACATTTTCGCTTGACCGCTCTGTGATAAAAACAAAGAAACACCGGCTGTGTCTCGGTGCTAAAGACAGCTGCAATACATCGTTTTCCACCAACAGCAGTGTTCTTTATAGTCGCCATTGTTAAGTGAACAAATTGCAAAAGATTCAGCAACACAGATGTCCAAACTACTGTGTAATTATGCGATGAAAAGAGACGACTTTTAGCCGTAACTGGTGCTGAGCTAATATTTCCTGACAGTCCTTGACGTCACGCGCACGCGTCATCATTCCGCGACGTTTTCAACAAGAAACTCCGCGGGAAATTTAAATTTGCAATTTAGTCAACTAAACCGACCGTATTGGCATGTGTTGCAATGTTAATATTTCATCATTGATATATAAACTATCAGACTGCGTGTTTGGTAGTAGTGGGTTTCAGTAGGGCTTTAGGAAGAGATGCTTTCATACATGTCATGCATATATCCTCAACGTTTTATCATCATTAGAATCAGAATCAGAAGTACTTTAATAATTCCCGAGGGGAAATTAAGATTATCAGCACAATCCCATTCAAGAGTAGACAAACATTACAAGGAGACAGAACAATATCGCTGACGGGTCTGCCAATTTCCAGCAGGTGAGAAACAGTTAAACGCTGTTTCAACATCCATATACACTGTGATGCCCACGGTGTTCTACAACATCGTCTGCTGGGGTGGGGGGAGTATGGCCAGAGACAGGAGCAGATCCAACAAAGCAACCAAGACAGTCGACTCCACCCTCGGCCGCCCACCAACTCTCAGCCAGTGTCCAGTCCGCATGGATGAGCGAGGATGCGTCCAAGGAGACTGAGGCATCCAATACACGTTCGTTCAGCTAAGACACCGTGAAGCCCATCCAGCCCTGTCTCTTCATCCCCATCACCACTACTCCAGTCCCTCCAAATGGACTCCGGTGTGGCAGAGACCCAGCAGCTGGCCCCCACAGCCAAAAGGCTCTCTGGAGGCAGATCCGGAAGCCCACGGAAAGAAGTCACGAAAGTGCCCCCCCTTGTCACACAGTCCCAAAGGGTCCCGAACCAATGTCATATGCTCAATGATTCATGGACAATAGGTTTTAAAGGGGATTTATTTTGCAAAAGCGACTTTTTTTTTTACCTATTGGTACTTTTTTTTGGTGTACCGTATTATTCGGAGTATAAGTCGCTCCGGAGTATAATTCGCACTTGCCAAAAATGCATAATAAAGAAGGTAAACAACATATATATATTAGTACCACTGGAGTATAAGTCGCATTTTTGGGGGAAATTTATTTGATAAAATCCAACACCAAGAATAGACATTTGAAAGGCAATTTAAAATAAATAAAGACTAGTGAACAACAGGCTGAATAAGTGTACGTTATATGATGCATAAAACACTAACTGAGAAGGTGGCTGGTTATGTTAACGTAACATATTATGGTAAGAGACATTCAAATAACTATAACATATAGAACATGCTATACGTTTAACAAACAATCTGTCACTCCTAATCGTTAAATCCCATGAAATCTTATATGTCTAGTCTTACGTGAATGAGCTAAATAATATTATTTGATATTGTAGCTGAGATAGGCGCCAGCGCACCCCGCGACCCCAAAAGGGAATAAGCGGTAGGAAATGGATGGATGGATGGATATTTTATGGTAATCTGTTAATAATTTCACATATAAGTCTCTCCTGAGTATAAGTCGCACCCCTGGCCAAACTATGAAAAAAACTGCAATTTATAGTCTGAAAAATACAGTATTTAGGATCTGCAAAAATCACGGAAATTTGAAATCAGACCATGGAAACATGGCAAAGATACTTATAACACAATCTTGTTGCGATCCGCTGCTCGGATCATTCCATTTTTGTAGTTTTGATTCCTTCCTGTATCACATTTTGTAGTTTGACCTCCTTATTTCCTGTTTGCTTTGTCACCATGGTAGCTTATTAATCCACCTGCCCCTTGCTTTCGACAAACACCTGTTTCTATTCTAATCACCATCCTATATAAGCCAGCCTTTTCTGTTCACTCATTCTCGGATTCTAATTTGCTCACATGCAACAGTTAAAGACTTGCTTTTCTTACTATTACTCGATAACTCTTGCGCTGCGGATTATTTCATTCCTAGCCTTCGTGCTAATCATTTTTTTTTTTCTTTTTGTGCCTTCGTGCCAAGTGTTTGTGTTTCCGTTCGCTTTCCTAGCTTTCCATGCTAGCGCTTTTGTTTGCTTTTCTGTTAGCACCAGTGTTTTTGTTCTTAGCCTGTTTTGAGTTAAATAAATACTTATATCTTACCTTACGCTGTGTTTTTGCCCGACGCATCCGCGGAGGAACAAATCCGGCATCACTATGCCACACAAGCTTCACAAATCTTCCCTTCCTTCATACTTCCTCCTTTGGAATTTGCCCAATCTGTGATGTTTTTCCCATTTGTTTTCATTGATAGATTGATTAGAACTTTTATTAGTAGATTGCACAGTACAGTACATAATCAATACAATTGACCATTAAATAGTAACACCAGAATAAGTTTTTGAACTTGTTTAAGTTGGGGTCCACGTTAACCAATTCATGGTAAATGTCCATCCATCCATCCATCCATCCATCTTCTTCCGCTTATCCGAGGTCGGGTCGCGGGGGCAGCAGCCTAAGCAGGGAAGCCCAGACTTTCCTCTCCCCAGCCACTTCGTCCCGAGGCATTCCAAGGCCAGCTGGGAGACATAGTCTTTCCCACGTGTCCTGGGTCTTCCTCGTGGCCTCCTACCGCTTAGACGTGCCCTAAACACCTCCCTAGGAAGGCGTTCGGGTGGCATCCTGACCAAATGCCTGAGCCACCTCATCTGGCTCCTCTCGATGTGGAAGAGCAGCGGCTTTACTTTGAGTTCCTTCCGGATGGCAGAGCTTCTCACCCTATCTCTAAGGGAGAGCCCTGCCACCCAGCGGAGGAAACTTGTACCTGTAATTTTGCCCGTTCGGTCATGACTTAAAGCTCATGACCATAGGTTAGGATGGGAACGTAGATCGACCGGTAAATTGAGAGCTCTGCCTTCCGGCAAACGTGATGTCTCAATATCTGCTAGATATTTAGCGAGGGATTTTTGCTCAAGTACGGCATAGTCCACCCTAGGGTTGTACGGTATACCGTTATTAGTAGGGGTGTGCGATTCAGAATCGATTCTCATTTTTATAAAAATCGATATTTAATTTTTTATTTTAAAATTTATTTATTATTATTATTTTTTTTAATCAATCCAACATACCACTACACAGCAATACCATAACAATGCAATCCTATTCCAAAACTAAACCTGACCCTGCAACACTCAGAGCTGCAATAAACAGAGCAATTAGGAGGAGACACAAACACGACACAGAACAAACCAAAAGTAATGAAACAAAAATGAATATTATCAACAACAGTATCAATATTAGTTATAATTTCAGCATAGCAGTGATTAAAAATCCCTCATTGACATTATCATTAGACATTTATAAAAATACAGTCATAAAAAAGAACAATAGTGTCACAGTGGCTTACACTTGCATCGCATCTCATAAGCTTGACAACACACTGTGTCCAATGTTTTTACAAAGATAAAATAAGTCATATTTTTGGTTCGTTTAATATTTAAAACAAATTTACATTATTGCAATCAGTTGATAAAACATTGTCCTTTACAAATATAAAAGCTTTTTTTTTTTTTTAAATCTACTACTCTGGTAGCATGTCAGCAGACTGGGGTAGACCCTGCTGAAATCCTATGTATTGAATGAATACAGAATGGTTTTGAATCGAAAATCGATTCGAATCGAAAAAAATAGATATATTATCGAATTGTGACCCCAAGAATCGATATTGAATCGAAAACTTGGGACACCCAAAGATTCACAGCCCTAGTTATTAGTATAGTATTGCGATATTAATAAATCATATTCGATACTATAACGCCTCTAAAAAGTACTTCTCGTCTTCTTGCATTATTAATTTTTGTTATACTTATTTAATGGCGTGCATGGAGCGTGCAACTTTTTGCACTACGGACAGCCGCAACTTGCATATTTCCTGTGCCCGTATGCTTCTCCTGAGCTTGAAACTACAAAGAAAAAAACCAAGCTTAAAGCAAGTAGTTGCCTCCCCGTACTATTGCTGGATTGTTTCTTCCATCAGTAGCAGGCTTTGAAGGCTAGATTTGTAAGCTTTGTCCTTTAGAGCATGTGACCGCCCTCTGTGTGGCCCCGTCCCCGGCATGACACGACCGTCTAATCTGCCATCAAACATTCCTGCAGACCTTTGACTCATGCGATGGCTGCCCGGCCCTCATTAGAGAGTGTGTGTGTGTGTGTCAGCCGATGAGCTTGAAGTAGAGACTTAAGCAAAATGGAGCGTTCTTGTTATGGATTATAGCAACAGGAAGTCCACACGCCGGGTGTTCATTTCACACACAAAAGCCCGCGATGATGAATTAAAGGCGGATCAGCGCTGGGTGAAATTACCTCCTCTCCTTTTGGTGGCAATGTTTACAATGCGATTCCTGCGCCGCGGTCCCCTCAGGGGGCCGGTAATAAGTCACTCTAATAACAGCCACCTCGGAGAGAGTCAATTTATGTGACTAACGTGTGCAGCGGGCTCATGATGCGCTTCATCGCCGCCACTGCGCCGTCCCGAGCAGATGTCCAGCTCATGTTCATCAATACCGTTTACTTGCCGCCATTTTTCACCACGTTTGACTGCAATATGGTCTGTTCCATCATTAAAAATAATATTTTAAACAAATGTTACGTAACAAGTTAAATCAGACCTCGGCAAGGTAAGGCCCGGGGCCACACACTGTCAGTTAAACTTTTCAATCTGGCCTGCCGGACATTCCCAAATATTTTTTTTAGATGTTTAAAGCGGAACATTATCACCAGACCTAAGTAAGCGTCAATATATACCTTGATGTTGCAGTAAAAAAAGACCATATATTTTTTTAACCGATTTCCGATCTCTAAATGGGTGAATTTTGGCGAATTAAACGCCTTTCTGTTTATGCCTCTCTGAGCGACGACGTCAGAACGTGACGTCCCATCGGTACTCAATGCCATTTTTCCCTAAACATCAGACGCATCGGGTCAAATCAGCTCTGTTATTTTCCGTTTTTTCGACTGTTTTCCGATACCTTAGAGACATCATGCCTCGTCGGTGTGTTGTCGGAGGGTGTAACAACACGATCAGGGACGGATTCAAGTTGATTTACGTAAAATGTGCATCGATTAGCACGGCATGCTAATCGATGCTAACATGCTATTTAGGCTAGCTGTGTGTACATATTGCAGCATTATGCCTCATTTGTAGCTATATTTACATCTAGCCTTTCCCTGCAGCCACATTTAATGCTAAACAAACACTTAGCAATCGAGTGTCAAGAGATGCAAAAGTCCCCCGTTTGGTTTTTACCGGCGATGCTACGACACAGATGGCACAGAGATGTGTGGATATCCTGCGACACTCAAAGCAGATGCATTCCCAACGATAAAGTCAACAAAATTACAAAGGTGAGTGTTGTTGTTGTTTTTGACTTATGTGTTAATCAGACATATTTGGTTGCGGCATGACTGCCAGCTAATCGATGTTAACATTCTATTTAGGCTACCTGTATGTACATTTGAAACTACATTTACTTCCAGCGTTACCTTCCACCCACATTTAATGCGAAGCAAACACTTACCAATCGACGGATTTAAGTTGATCCAGTGTCAATGCGAAAGTCCTGATCGGTTGGTCTGCACATTTTACCGGCGATGCTAACGCAAAGAATGCCGAATAGCGTCAATAGCTATTTGCTCAATAGCTTCAGTTTCTTTTTCAATTTCGTTTTTGCTATCTGCCTCCATACTCCAACCAACTGTTTCAATACATGCGTAATCTGTTGAATCGCTTAAGCCACTGAAATCCGAGTCTGAATCCGAGCTAATGTCGCTATATCTTGCTGTGCTATTCGCCATTGTTTGTATTGGAATCGCTATGTGACGTCACAGGGAAATGGACAGTGGCTTAAGCAAATAGCAAAAATCATGCACTTTAAAGCTTTTTTTAGGGATATACCGGGACGGGTCAAATTTTGAAAAAAATTTCGAAAAATAAAATAAGCCACTGGGAACTGTTTTTTATTGGTTTTAACCCTTCTGAAATTGTGATAATGTTCCTCTTTTAAGATGAAAAGTGTTGCTGCCATTATGATGTGCAGTGATGTTTTCAAATTACCAGAAGTCTTGAACTATACAACATATTTCAATGGGTGGAATATGTGATTTTGCATGATATTTTAGTGACTCGCGTTGTCCTGGTACCATTATTATTTTGATACTTTTCGGTACTTTTCGATACTTTTCTAAATAAAGGGGACCAGAAAAAAATGCATTAATGGCTTTATTTTAACCAAAAATATTAGGGTGTGGCGGACCGGTACTTTTCAGAACCTTCTAAAAATAGCAATAATTCAAAAATCCTTTATAAATATATTTATTAAGAATAGCAACAATTAAAAAATCCTTTATAAATACATGTATTGAATAATACTTCAACACAATATGAATGTAAGTACTTAAACTGTGAAAAGAAATGCAACAGTGCAATATTCAGTGTTGACAGCTAGATTTTTGTGGACATGTTCCATAAATATTGATGTTAAAGATGTATTTTTTTGTTTAGAATTAAGTTCATGGATCCAGATGGATCTCTATTACAATCCCCAAAGAGAGCACTTTAAGTTGATGATTACTTCTATGTGTAGAAATCGTTATTTATAATTGAATCACTTGTTTATTTTTCAACAAGTTTTTAGTTATTTTTATATCTTTTTTTTTCTAAATAGTTCAAGAAAGACCACTAAAAATGAGCAATATTTTGCACTGTTATAAAATTTAATAAATCAGAAACTGATGACATAGTGCTGTATTTTACTTCTTAATCTTTCTTTTTCACCAAAAATTCTTTGCTCTGATTAGGGGGTATTTGAATTAAAAAAATGTTCACAGGGGGTACAACACTGAAAAAAGGTGGAGAACCACTGGCCTACATCACCACAACATTCGGTTTTGGCAGTGCTGTTTTGGGGATCAGTCTTATTTTGACAGTCAAATGTTCTGTGCATCACTAATCAACATTGCAAGAATAATAGACTATGTATACCCATTCATACATTATATTACTTTAATTTGTTTTCAAGTAAAAACAACCTTTTAAGGGGTGGCAGCATTTATTTTGACGTGGCGGGCCACCACGATCAATTAGATAGGGGAAACCAATCCTGCAACAGGACGCTAACAAGCAGCTAAAAGACTTCCCCGTTCACGCCCTCCCAATGAAACATGAAAAACCTGCCATGTGAACAGCTTTTTTTATTACAATAAAGTACTGCCACACCTTATGAGTTTTCTTTACACAGTACATACGTGACCTTACAATGAGTTGAGTTGAATTGAGTTTGAAATTATTTGGAACATGCATGTATACAACATGATACATCACAATTTCCAGTTTCTCTATTCAACATGTTTGAAAAGGAGTAGGAAGAAGCAGAGCTTATTTAATCCTACCCCTTTTCAACTGCTAAAACTTTTGTTCACCTCCTGTTCTGAATTTTTTCACAATATACTCCACAGGTAATAACAATACAAACAAATAAATAATAATTGGTAAAGTAAGTTTTATTTCATATGGTGAGATGACTAAGAGTATCTTGAAAATGAATGGTTGGATGAAGTAAATTCAGAATGTTTTTCATGGTTCTTTTTTTTTGTGTGCTTTGTGAACACTTTAAGTTTGAATAGTTTCTTGAGGTGGATTATAATAGTACATTGTTTGATTTCTTTGCTTTATCCATGCCATAATTTAATTCCACATACTGATATACTGAAGGTCTTAAGTGTTGTACGTGCGTACAAAAGTTTTAAATTACATTTTTTTTAAAGATGATATTTTTCCTCTTTTGCTGAGAATAATTGATGTATATTCTCGGGTAGCAGATTATAGTTTGCTTTGTGTATAATTTTAGCTGTTTGCAAATTCACAAAGTTGTAGTTCGTTCCCCCGGGATGCAAACAGACCACTCTAGACAGGACTTGCAGGTAGTAACATGATTTCATCCTCGAAAATCAAAGACGCCCCAAAAACAGAAAAACAAGACGGAGGAAAAATGTGCCGATCGCACCGCATGCTAGGGCTTCTACTTAGCATGGACTAAAACTCACATAACTTGAAGCAAATAAAGAAGCCAGGCCGACTGACCGGCAAAGGCAGGCTTAAATAATGCCTCTGATTAGTGTTCGGGAAACAGGTGAGCATCCCGAACACCAATCAGAGGCAGGTGAAAACAATTAGCAACCATGGCCACCAAAACAAACTCAAAGGTACACAAAACAGGGACTGAGGGAGTCTAAAACTAACATAAAATAACAAAACATGATCCGGGCCACGGATCATGACACTATATCCAACATTATGTATTATTCTAACAGATCTTTTTTGTAACACCGTTCATGAATGAAGTGTACTTTTGTAGCTATTTCCCACACAATAACTCAGATATGGTAAGACTAGTGAGCAGTAGAGAATATGAAGTGATTTTTGGTCAAAAACATGTTTTGCTTTATTCATTATTGACGTGTTTCTTACTGCTTTGTGTTGCATATTTTTTGCATGAGACTTACAGTTCAATTTATCATCAATCATTATACCAAGAAATGTGGTTTAATTTACTCTTTCAATTTCTATTCCATCTATTTGTATTTCTGTTTGTCTTTCTCTTCTACTGTTACCAAATGGCATTATTTTAGTTTTACTGAGATTCAAAGATAGTCTGTTTTTGTCAAACCATCTTTTTAATTTGTCCATTTCTTCTGTATTTATTTGTATTAGCTTCTGTGTGTTCTCTCTCTGTTGTATCATCCGCAAGTAATACTAACTTTAAATCTTTTGTAACTTTACAAATGTCATTTATACAGAGATTGAATAATTTTGGTCCTAGTATTGATCCCTGAGGTACACCACAGGATATATTTAGCATTGTAGACATGTGTTCGCCTAGCTTCACGTATTGAATTAAATAACTTCTAATCCAGTTTAAGACCAACCCTCTGATGCCATACCGTTCTAGTTTTTTGATTAAAATTAACACATATAACATACTACAGTAATAAGTAAGACTATAGTGGCCACAAAGATTTGGCCTCTACAGCAGTGGTGCCCAAAGTGCGGCACAAAGTGAGGCGTATGCCATTGGCTCTTGGCACACTGCAGAAACAAAATTAAACAGAACAAAAAAAAAACCCCGCACAAATCGGAAAAACAACAAGGGCCTGATTTATTAAGATTCAAACACCACACGCTAAAAAACGTGTGCAATCCATAAAATAGCATGTACTATTAGTGGGCATGTTGCACGTCAATTACTAAGACTGCTTTATTTAAATGAGGATTTTGCATGTTCAATATGGAGTATCACCATGGAGACACTCTCACTCTTTGCACATCCATGTTATCATGCATCTACCTGTGGCCTTTTGCTATGTTTTAAAACGTGCAGATAACACAGATAAACAGACAACATTCACACTCGCATTCACACACTAGGGCCAATTTTATGCCGACATATGGACACTTATACTGCTATCTGGTGGTGTCAGAAGAGTATAACATACAATGGAATTTGGAAAAAGTGTAAAGGTGGCGACTTGTCCAGGGTGTACCCCGCCTTGTAGCTGAGATAGGCACCAGCGCCCCCCGTGACCCCAAAGGGAATAAGTGGTACGAAAAGGATGGATAGATGGATGTAAAAATAAAAATTAGCATGTCACTACAAATGAAGTACACATTTGTGTACTTATGGACTAAGTACATCATTAAAAAATATGATTTTTAGTTTTTATTCTAATTAAGGTCTGTGAACGACTTAAGCCGTCGTCGTGTGGGTTCCATGGACCACTCAAAGCAATGTCCTTCACATTGCTTTCGCAGGTTTGACTCTCGTTTATTTTTTAATAAAGGATGTCTTTTGCGCCGTCGCTGCTACCGCAGCTGCTTGCTTTCCGTCTCTCGCTCTCGGGTCCGCTCTTCAGTCCGCTCTTCAGTCGGCCGCGTCTCCGTCTCTCGCGTCTTGTTCGCTGTCTCTTTTGCTCCTCATCCACCACTGCAGGCTCTCCAACTCCTTCTGCCTCACCCTCCTCCGCTGCTGCCCTTTTATACAGCCAGAGGAGATAAGTTGATCGTGCGCCGGTGCGCGATCCACGCACATGAACCCAATTGCGGCGTCGCTCCTGGCACGTCCCCGGCACGCCCCGCCTCTCCACCTTCCCGCATTCTCCGCCTCCTTGCCGCCATCTTGGGCCGGGCTCCAGCATGCCCTGCCCCGCTGCTCATTCGCCGGCTGCGCCTCTCCACAAGGTCCAATAAGCCCAAATAGCAAAGAGAAATAATTTATAAAAAAGCATGTAAACAAACAGCTTGGGCCTTAAGAAGTTAAGTCCTGTAGCAGCTATAAAATTATAAAATGATGTTGCTGAACAGACGATTTGTCTAAAAATAATTATGTCCAAAATGTTGACACATATACATGGGACAAAGGATTCTCTGTCCAGCGTCTGTCTGTGCAGCAAGCGCTGATCCAGCCACCGTGTGTGGAAGTCTCAGTTTGCATTTCCTTCTCATAGGTGTTAAAAAGAACACTGAATAGTGCTCACAAAACGGTGATGAGTGTTGATGAATCACATTTTACCTGCTAAATATTAAATAAATAAATAAATGGGTTGTACTTGTATAGCGCTTTTCTACCTTCAAGGTACTCAAAGCGCTTTGACACTACTTCCACATTTACCCATTCACACACACATTCACACACTGATGGAGGGAGCTGCCATGCAAGGCGCCAACCAGCACCCATCAGGAGCAAGGGTGAAGTGTCTTGCTCAGGACACAACGGACGTGACGAGGTTGGTTCTAGGTGGGATTTGAACCAGTGACCCTCGGGTTGCGCACGGCCACTCTCCCACTGCGCCACGCCGTCCCATTATAATTGCATCTCCTCTTCCAAGTATTGTGGGCATTTTGGTGGTCAGCATATAGTGTGCATCTTAATGAAGATAGAGACACGAAATGGTTTGCACGCCTTATTCCGCTCACTTAACAGACACAATCCACTTTGCACACGTTTGGTAGATCAGCTTTGCGTGTGCTAACAGGTTTGCATGTGTTTTAGTAAGCACAAATCTTTCGCAAATCAGGCCCAAGTGTATAACAGCAATAAACATTAACAGCAAGTGTAAAGGAATAAAACTGCACTTCCAATAATGTGATTATTTCTATGTTGATGTGGTGGAAGTTGTTTTTGGCAGCTTTTAAGTAAGTAAGTAATGAAAGTAACCTGTAATTAGTGTTGTCCCGATACTAATATTTTGCTACCGGTACCGGTACAAAAATTATTTCGATACTTTTCGGTACTTTTCAATTATTTTTTAAATAAAGGGGACCACAACAAATTGCATTATTGGCTTTATTTTAACAAAAAATCTTATAGTACATCAAACATATGTTTCTTATTGCAAATTTGTCCTTAAATAAAATAGTGAACAAGTGGTAAAAATAATAATTATTAATCTACTTGTTCATTTACTGTTAATATCCGCTTACTTTCTATTTTAACATGTTCTATCTAAACTTCAGTTAAAAATGTAATAATCATTTATTCTTCTGTTGCTTGGATGCTTTATATTAGTTTTGGATGATACCACAAATTTGGGAATCAATACAATACCAAGTTTATTACTGTCAGGACTTTGACTAGGATTTATTTTGCTTCTTCGATGCAGAGGGAATTTGGAACAAGCCAGGCGAGAATATGAGTATAATGGTTATTTTATCTATATACTATAATACAAAAAGGGAAAACAAAGGGCGCGCTCAGTGGCGGATAATAACCTAGACTGAACTCCAAACAAAACTGCACAATGGCGTGACTATATACAAATAAAAAAAAGATACTATCAAAGGTACAAAACAAACCAAAAACTTGCACAGAGGCATAAATACAAACACGATCTTACGTGGCGTGGTCAAAACAATCATTAGCGTGGCAAGGTAAGGTAGGTGCGTGGTCATAGTAAGTAACATGTAGCACAAGCATGTAGCAAGTAGTACAGCGTAAGCAAGCAGTAAGCAGTACAGCAAAGTTCCCAAGACGAAGACAAAAACAAAATGGTATAAATAATGACTGTAATGATGATTACTAACAGGTGTGAGGCTGAGGACAGGGGCGTGACTTGGAGACCAGGTGGAAACTAATGGTAACAATGGAAACAAACAAAACCAGGAAGTGCAAAACGGGAAACAAGAGTCCAAAAACAAAACATAACATGATCAAACATAAACTCAGATTAACGGGCATGACTATTACAGGATCATGCATTGGTCATATTCAAAGTCTTCATGTGTCCAGGGACATATTTTCTGAGTTTATAAACATAATATAAATTTTAAAAAAAAGAGAAAATATGTTGTGATGCCAAAAAATATTGACGTAATCATTGTAGTATCGAATTGATACGTGCCTGTTCTTGGTATCATTACGGTGGATTTTTGGTGTAAATCCACCAATGATGTTTGTTTACATTTTGACGCCGAAGAGCTACGGTGTGCAGTGAAGCATGTTTAGGCATTCCTCGTCCTGCAAGGATGATTTGTCGCCATGGAGGCGATGATTAGTGGTTTAGAAGTAGCTAAAACACTTTAGCTGCTAGCTAGCTAGCCATGTCTTAAAGCAACTCTTCCTGAGGGCTTTTCAGTGTTATAACTTCACCTTTATTGTTAGTTTTTAAGCCAAAATGTGTTTATTCTACCTTTTCTGTCTACACACTGTGTCTGCTTGTAAGTACTCCGTGTTTGTGTGCTGCCGAACGGGCTCGTAAACCAGCAATGACACGAAGTGACGATGACGGGGCACGGGGGGTGTGGGACTGGTACTTTTCAGCGGCGGTATAGTACCGAATATGATTCGTTAATACCGCGCTACTGTACTAATACCTGTATACCGTACAACCCTACCTGTAATCTAACTTAAGTTACTTATAGACTATAGAAATCAGTCAATAATCATATTATTTTTTCAAAGTAACTTTGGCAACACTGTTGAAGACAGCCCTAAAATATCAGGAATATCTTAAATGAGTTCGCTTTCAAGCAAAATGAGCCCACACACGTGTGAAGAGACGACATGTGAGCGCATAGTGTGATTTTTACTCGCAAAAACGTTGACACTGTTTTGACACCATATACTGTAACTGAGATATACTGCAAATAAGATCCGGTACCGTTCCCGAATTGGTACGCTTTAAACGGTGCTCAAATCGACATATATATATATATATATATTTAATTTTATTTAAGGTATTGCATTTATTAATGGTGTCGATATATATATATATATATATATATATATATATATATATATATATATATATATATATTTTTTTTTTTTTTTAACCTTAAATAGCCAAGATAACTCTTCTACTCCTGTTGTCGGTGCTTTTACTTCTCAAATTAAAACCCCTAAGTCTGTTTGACTTGGAATTTCTCACACTGTTCAAAGCACACTACAGAATACTCTAAGTTTAAGGTGTTTAATCGAATCGCCACGGAATTTTGTACACACCTTTAGGGGACTGAGAAGCATATGTGTGTAAAATTTAGGTTGGTTTGAAAAACATGGCCACTATCAAGCCAAATGTCTTTATAGGACTTAGGTAAGTCCAACCTAATGACCACAATGTAAGTCATTGAGCCCAATGCAGAAGACTCCAACAGAGAGTCCACAACATAGTCTGTAATAGCATCTGTTGACATAGTATTCACAATTTACCACTGCACTTTTTTCATAAGGCCATTTTCCTTGTTGATGACAGGGAAGGCAATTAAGTCTAACAAAGCTTTTTTCACTTACTTTGCTTTAGTTTGTATACTACAATCATTACTTTGCATTGGTTTGTATACTACAATCAGCACGGCAGCTCCTTTTTTTTGTGTCCGCCTCTTGTTTTTTTGCTAATTGGGAAAATCAAAGAGGGCTGTCTCCCGAAACAGCAGCCACTTTGTCCGGCCCCGCACACAAAAAGGGAAGTGTTTTTTTCTTTCATTCCACTTGCCAAATACTGATTGTGTGAAATGAAGTGGACCGCTTCAGTCGCAAGCAATATAGTTTAGCGTTTGTTTAGTGAATTTAAAAGGCTCCTTTCTGCACCCGTAGCCACAATTTCATTGCAAAAAATAAAAATATAAAAATCATTTTGGCTTAATCAATCAAATTAAAAAGCATACTTAAATCCAACATGTGTATAATATTGTGTTAAACAGGAGGTGGGACTGCAGTAGTTGTGTCATGTTTAGCGCACAAAATCGCTGATTCATAATAATAATTGTAATAAATTTGGTAGTTTTATAGGCACCGTCCATAGTGTATTGGAACCAATGAATATGGATTGGCGTGTACTCTAACGATGCCGCATTTCAATATTTTCGTTGCACGTTACGTCACATCTAGTTGCAGACTTGGCTCCAACATTTGGCGGGCAAACAAGCCGCACTCAGAGTGGACTCAATCTGACTGCCTCTTGGTAATGTTACAATTTCCCATGCCAACAAAGTACAAACCCCGTTTCCATATGAGTTGGGAAATTGTGTTAGATGTAAATATAAACGGAATACAATTAATTGCAAATCCTTTTCAACACATTTTCAGTTGAATATGCTACAAAGACAACATATTTGATGTTCAATCTGATAAACTTTTTTTTTTTTTTCAAATAATCATTCACTTTAGAATTTGATGCCAGCAACACGTGACCAAAAAGTTGGGAAAGGTGGCAATAAATACTGCTAAAGTTGAGAAATGCTCATCAAACACTTATTTGGAACATCCCACAAGTGTGCAGGCTAATTGGGAACAGGTGGGTGCCATGATTGGATATACAAGCAGCTTCCATGAAATGGTAAGTAATTCACAATTAAGGATGGGGCGAGGGACATCAATTTGTAAGCAAAATGTCAAACAGTTTTAGAACAACATTTCTTAACGAGCTATTGCAAGGAATTTAGGGATTTTACCATCTACGGTCCATAAAATCATCAAAAGTTTCAGAGAATCTGGAGAAATCACTGCACGTAAGCGATGATATTACGGACTTTTGATCCCTCAGGCAGTACTGCATCAAAAACCGACATAATAGTGTAAAGGATATCAACACATGGGCTCAGGAACACTTCAAAAACCACGACAATAACTACAGTTGGTCGCTACATCTGTAAGTGCAAGTTAAAACTCTACTATGCAAAGGGAAAGCCATTTATCAACAACACCAAGGAACGCCGCTGGCTTCGCTGGGCCCGAGATCATCTATGATGGACTAATACAAAGTGATAAAGTGTTCTGTGGTCTGACGAGTCCACATTTCAAATTATATTTGGTAACTGTGGACGTGGTGTCCTCCAGAACAAAGAGGAAAAAAACCATCCGGATTGTTATAGGCGCAAAGTTCAAAAGCCAGCATCTGTGATGGTATGGGGGTGTATTAGTGCCCAAGGCATGGGTAACTTACACATCTGTGAAGGCGCCATTAATGCTGAAAGGTCCATACAGGTTTTGGAGCAACATATGTTGTCATCCAAGCAACGTTATCATGGACGTCCCTGCTTATTTCAGCAAGACAATGCCAAGCCACGTGTTACAGTACAACAGCCCGGCTTTGTAGTAAAAGAGTGCGGGTACTTTCCTGGCCCGTCTGCAGTCCAGACATGTCTCCCATCAAAAATGTGTGGCGCATTATGAAGTGTAAAACACAACAGCGGTGACCCCGGACTGCTGAAAGACTAAAGCTCTACATAAAACAAGAATGGGAAAGCATTCAAATTTCAAAGCTTCAACAATTAGTTTACTCAGTTCCCAAATGTTTATTAAGGGTTGTTAAAAGAAAATGTGATGTAACACAGTGGTGAACATGCCCTTTCCCAACTACTTTAGTTAATTATTATTTGCAAAACAAAATAAAGTTTATGAGTTTTAACATCAAATATCTTGTCTTTGTAGTGCATTCAACTGAATATGGGTTGAAAATGATTTGCAAATCATTGTATTCCGTTTATATTTACATCTAACACAATTTCCCAACTCAAATGGAAACGGAGTTTGTAAGTATGCTTGATAGAAAACACTCAAATGTACAGTAAAGGTCCACTTTTTACTTGTTCCCACTTTTCAAAATGTGTTAACTCGTTGCTACTTGACATTGGATTTTCTATAGTATAGCACAGACCAAATGGAAGATGATTTATTCGAGTGTTGGCCCTGATATGAGGTGGCAACTTGTCTAGGGTGTACAACGCCTTCCGCCCGATTGTAGCTGAGATAGGCACCAGCGCCCCCCGCGACCCAAACGGGAATAAGCGGTAGAAAATGGATAGATGGAAACAATTGTTATAAAATTTAATTCATCATTGTGAGAAAAATACTTTTTTCTTGGGTCAATCTGTACTTTTACACCAGGAATATCCACAATGTGCATGAAGCCTGAAGGATTTCAATAAGTACATTTCAGTCCCGACCACAAAATACTGCAAAGTGTTCTGAGACCATGGCAAGCTGGTAAGGATTGAAGGTTTGCCACTGTGATCAAGACTTCCGACGAGCTTTGTTTGTTGTAGCTGCTTGAATGCATTTTAGTCGACGTTCCACGTGTCTGCAGTGTTTATTTTACCCTGATAAAAGTACAGTTTTGTCACTCATGACAACAGGCAAAGTGCACCTTTTCTTCTGTAGCCTCGGGTATGGCAGCAATAATTCACTGGGAAGTAGCACTGGTGAAGGTTGAAGAATGTAGGTCAGGATGCAGACTCGTTAAGAGAGAACGGTGCTGAGGATGGAGGTCGGACGTGAAGCCCTGAATAGATATTTTATTCCCAACACGGACCATGAGAGTCTTGCTTGCTTCATGAAGCTGCTCGGACAGCTCAAGGCAAGGCAACATAGCTGAGGAGATGCAGTATAATGTAGGAAGCATGAATACAATACATGTATTCATGTACAAACCCCATTTCCATATGAGTTGGGAGATTGTGTTAGATGTAAATATAAACGGAATACAATGATTTGCAAATCATTTTCAACCCATATTAAATTGAATGCACTACAAAGACAAGATATTTGATGTTCAAACTCATAAACTTTATTTGATTTTTTGGAAATAATAATTAACTAAGAATTTCATGGCTGCAACATTTGCCAAAGTAGTTGGGAAAAGGCATGTTCACTACTGTGTTACATCACCTTTTCTTTTAACAATACTCAATAAACATTTTAGGAACTGAAGAAACCAATTATTGAAGCTTTGAAAGTGGAATTCAACAGTCCGGGGTCTCTGCTGTCGTATTTAACGCTTCATAATTTTCATTGGGAGACAGGTCTGGACTACAGGAAGGCCAGTCTAGTACCCGCACTCTTTTAGTGCGAAGCCAAACTGTTGTAACACGTGGCTTGGCATTGTTTTGCTGAAATAAGCAGGGGCGTCCATGATAATGTTGCTTGGATGGCAACATACAGTATGTTGCTCCAAAACCTGTATGTACCTTTCAGCATTAATGGTGCCTTTACAGATGTGTAAGTTACCCATGCCTTGGCCACTAATGCATAGATGCTGGCTTTTCAACTTTGCGCCTAGAACAGTCCGGATGTTCTCTTCCTCTTTGGTCCAGAGGACTCGTCAGACCACAGAACACTTTTCCACTTTGCATCAGTACATCTTAGATGATATCGGGCCCAGAGAAGCCGGTGGCGTTTCTGGATGTTGTTGATAAATGGCATTCGCTTTGCATAGTAGATCTTTAACTTGCACTTATAGATGTAGCGACAAACAGCATCTAGTGATAGTGGTTTTCTGAAGTTTTCCTGAGCCCATGTGGTGATATCCTTTAGAGATTCATGTCGGTTTTTGATACAGTGCCGCCTGAGGGATCAAAGGGCACGGTCATTCAATGTTGGTTTCTGGCCATGCCGCTTACGTGGAGTGATTTCTCCAGATTCTCTGAACCTTTTGATGATATTTTGGACCGTAGATGTTGAAATCCCTAAATTTCTTGCAATTGCACTTTGAGAAACGTTGTTCTAAAAATGTTTGACTATTTGCTCACGCAGATGTGGAAAAAAGAGGTGTACCTCGCCCCATCCTTTCTTGTGAAAGACTGAGCATTTTTTGGGAAGCTGTTTTTATACACAACCATGGCTTCACGGTGGCAGAGGGGTTAGTGCGTCTGCCTCACAATACGAAGTACCTGCAGTCCAGGGTTCAATTCCAGGCTCGGGATCTTTCTGTGTGGAGTTTGCATGTTCTCTGCGTGGGTTCCCTCCGGTTACTCCGGCTTCCTCCCACCTCCAAAGACATGCACCTGGGGATAGGTTGATTGACAACACTAAATTGGCCCTAGTGTGTGAATGTGAGTGTGAATGTTGTCTGTCTATCTGTGTTGGCCCTGCGATGAGGTGGCGACTTGTCCAGGGTGTACCCCGCCTTCCGCCCTATTGTAGCTGAGATAGGCGCCAGCGCCCCCCGCAACCCCAAAAAGGGAATACGCGGTAGACAATGGATGGATGGATACCCAATCATGGCACCCACCTGTTCCCAATTAGCCTGCACACCTGTGGGATGTTCCAAATAAGTGTTTGATGAGCATTCCTCAACTTTATCAGTATTTATTTCCACCTTTACCAACTTCTTTGTCATGTGTCGCTGGCATCAAATTCTGAAGTTAATGATTATTTGCAAAAAAAAAAAAGTTTATCAGATTGAACATTAAATATGTTGTCTTTGTAGCATATTCAACTGAATATGGGTGGAAAATGATTTGCAAATCATTGTATTCCGTTTGACCTGCGATGAGGTGGCGACTTGTCCAGGGTGTACCCCGCCTTCCGTCCAATTGTAGCTGAGATAGGCGCCAGCGCCCCCCGCGACCCCAAAAGGGAATAAGCGGTAGAAAATGGATGGATGGATGGATGTATTCCGTTTATATTTACATTTAACACAATTTCCCAAATCATATGGAAATGGGGTTTGTAAGTACAACTGTACCTCGCGATAAAACCAGGTGTCTAGTCAAAAAGAAATATGCTGCAGTCTAGTCTTTGGCTACCACAGTGGTTCCCACGTGTGGTTTTTCCACACCCCCTTTTGGCACATAAGAATGGCTGTGTGTCCCCTGAAAAATGGTGTTGGTATGATATATATATATATATATATATATATATATATATATATATATATATATATATATATATACTGTATCCAGAGTGCAGGCCAATAGTTTGGACACACCTCATTCAATGCATAAAGCATTTTCTTTATTTTTCTTGACTATTTACTTTGAAAATTGTCACTGAAAGCATCAAAACAATGAATGAACACTGAACAAAAAAAGGTAAAATAACTGAAAACATGTTTTATAATTTAGTTTCTTCAAAATAGCCACCCTTTGCTCTGATTACTGCTTTGCACACCCTTGGTATTCTCTCGATGAGCTACAAGCACACCTGTGAAGTGAAAGCCATTTTCAGGTGACTACCTCTACCTTTATATATATATATATATATATATATATATATATATATATATATATATATATATATATATGTAACACACAGTTCAGGGTGTCCCTCCAGTGTTGCCATAGGCCTGTGACGTAAGAGGTCTATATAAAGGTGGGTTGTTGAAGAAGGTGTGGGATATGTAGAGAGGTGTAAAGAAGGGAACAATAAAGAAGTGGTGGAGACCAGACCTGCTCTCATGACTCCCTTTTATTATTTTATTTTATCAGTACCCAGAATATGCGAACCGAGGACGCTCGGCTACACACACATATATATATATATATATATATATATATATATATATATATATATATATATATATATATATATATATATATGTTTATATATATATACTTATATACTATCACCTGTCACCTTTAACGCGTTAATAGAAATAAATCACCGTGTTATCAAATATGAATTATGATTAATCACCTTCTGGGTGAGGTTTAACCTGTAAGATGCGTGCATTCGTAATACAGTGAGATCAAAAGGGAACTTTGGATAAAACTAAGGTAACTAGTTGGTATACAACATGTTTATCATCAATGCACATAAAAATACCATCTTAAAGCGAAACAGCAATAAATCTAATGACTTTTCCCAGGGATATTGAATACTTTTATACACATATATACAAACCCCGTTTCCATATGAGTTGGGAAATTGTGTTAGATGTAAATATAAACAGAATACAATGATTTGCAAATCATTTTCAACCCATGTTCAGTTGAATATGCAACAAAGACAACATATTTGATGTTCAATCTGATTATTTTTTTGTAAATAATCATTAACTTTTATCAACACCATCCAGAAACGACGCCGGCTTCTATAGGCCCAAGATCATCTAAAATGGACTGATGCAAAGTGGAAAAGTGTTCTGTGGTCTGGAAAGTCCACATTTCAAATTGTTTTTGGAAATATTCCACATCGTGTCATCCGGACCAAAGGGGAAGCGAACCATCCAGACTGGTATCGACACAAAGTTTAAAAGCCGAGAACGAGGCCGTGTGTAACAGAGTAAGCCATGAGCAGGCATGCTAATAGCAAAGCTAACCGGTAAGCTATCTTTGAACCTACACCAAGAAATAAGTGCTTAGTAAAGTTTAAGAAATGACGATGGAACCACGTTACAGCAGAAATTAAGCAGTTATTGACAAAAAATTAACAAATCGATCTCTGCACACGACACGTAAGAGGGGAGTGGATCGATCCATAAATTGGTAGTGTCAATATTAAGGGTAGATTGATAGGAGAATAATTTGATCAAAATTTGATGTTTTGGTTGTTTTTGTTTATGTTTATAAACTTAAGAAATAATTCCTTAAACAAAAGAGGAATTTGAAGGCAAAAACAAAAGGATTTAAATGAGTAGTAGATGTTTTTTTTGTTTTTTTTGGTTGAGTAATGTTGGCTTTGTTTTGCTCGAAAAAGTTTATGTAATAAAGAGAAGAAGGAACTGGGTTGAATATTGTGTGGATAATGTTACACTGCAATAGCACTTACCGTAAATACAATGAAAATATCACAGTTAAAATGATTAGTATCGGTATTGGTATCAGCCGATCTCACTCAGGGCAACATAAACCCCTGATGGGAACATCTCTAAGACTGTTTGAACGTTTTGATTTGGATTGTGGCGAATCATTAAAAAGAAATGCAAAGTTATTCATCATTCAATAGTTCTTATTACTTCATTATTTCTTTTTTGAGGGTTTTATTTATTGGAGGATTAGAAGTTAGCCATTTTTAGTTTCATATGAAATAATGATATAACAATTGAAATATGAAAATCGTGCAAAAGTCAGCAATTGAACTTCAAATGTGGAACTAACATGTGATAAGAACTCATTACATGTCAAGCCTGTATTTAATAACAGTTTTAATAAACATGATTTACAGTTTTTAAAAACCCCAAATTTTTTATGTGATTTAAAATATAAGGATTTCATAAACTACAAGCCATAATCATCAAAACTATCAGAAGAAGTCTTGACATATATTGAGTTGCATGTTATGAGCCTATGTCAGGTATTAATTTCACCATGGTGTCAGACTTTCCCCTGACAGTTTGTCTATGTTTAGTTTTTCCCTCTGTATTTGTCTGTTTCCTCTGTTCAGTATATCCTGTCTTTAGTTCCTGTCTAGTGCTCTTATTTTGTCAGCTTCCTGTCTTGTTCCCTGAGTGCTATGTTCCTCCTCAGCTGCGGCTGATTGGCACCTGGCCACACCTGTTGCCAATCAGCCTGCTCCTATTTGTACCTGCTTTGTCTTGTGTCAGTTGCTGGATCATTGTATTGTCATTTGGACTTGTCGTTGCCACATATCACTCTTATCGTGCTACTTGTCGTGTCGTTTTGTTACAGCTACTATCTGTCATGCTACATTTTGTCCTGGTCGTCGTAGTGGTAAGCTGTTTCTGTTAGCATTAGTTATTTCCAGTTTTTCTGTTTGCTATCCACTAGCTTCCATGCTAAATTTCCCTTTTGTTTTCTAGCTTCCAGTGCTAGCTCCCTTAGTTTGTTATTCCGCCCACGAGCGCACGTTTTGTTTGTTCTTGTTTAGTTTTAAATAAATCATGTTTTCATATTCTACGCCTGCCTGCGTCTCTGCATCTTGGGGTTCATCAACAAATAACTCTGACTCATGGAAAACTAATTGCAGGATAAAAAAATAATCTTTGCCCGATATTCCAATTTTTTGTGATTCATCTGTACATATTTTTAAACGGAACAATAATCACACAACATAAATAGAATAATTCTAAGAGTTTAAACTTGAATTGCGGCACGTTACTAAAAAAAGCCAGATGATAATAAATTATTCCATACTTGTTCATACTTTTAATAGGAGAAAAATTATGATTACAAACATTTAAACAATACTAAAGTAATATCAGTGAAGTAATACAGTCTGTTCAAACTGCGACACGTTCCTAAAATGAAATTAAGGCTGCAGCTCTCAATTATTTTTTGAGGTTGTTCGATTAATCATGCAGTCAGATAAAACACACTGAACAGCTTCAATGCGTATCTTAGGGAAAATAGTTCAAATAAACAATTTTTCTGCTTGCTATAATATTATTATTTTTTTAAATAATAAATGCACATCACCTTTTACATGTGTACTTTAATAACATTAAAAAATATGCACATCCACTGTTCACCGCCACACAGATCATGGCACTCACCAACCAGCGCTGTTATGTGCGTTTTTGTCCGTGCGGGAAACTTTGTTGTCATATTTATAGTTCCGGGCAGTCATGCAGTTCAGATTTATACATTTTTATTAGTTACAAACAAACGATTAATCTCAAACGATTCTTAAGCAACAGAATTCTAATCAATGCTTTTTTTCCTAATCGAATAAATCGATTGAATCTCTGGGTCCGTATACTTTCTGTTCATTTTATTTCCAATTCTTAATCGCAAATCCAAAAACTAAATTAGGGCCGTTTGTCCGATTTATTTTTTTTATATAGCAGATTTAAAACAAATAAAAAAGGGTTGATTTTCATAAAAATATTGCCATAAAATTGGATTCAGTGCTGTTTTCCTTTCATGGATTTTAATTTTTCCAGATAAACACAAAAATCGAATATATATTTTTCCAAAATAAAAAAATGCGTGTTTATCTATGCGATGACAAATTGAACCGAAAGCAGTATTTAGCATGTTTTTGGTATAACACTAACATATTTGTTCAGCAGGAGTCATATTGTCGTTTTAAAAACGGGTCATTAAATAATTGTCCAAGTTTTGTTTTTAAAAATGAAAATAGAATAAATTGCCTAAAATGTGTTTACTTATTTTATTTCATTGTATTATTTATTTAATTTTAGTTTACTATTAAAAATTATTAATTATTATTAAAATTTTGATTTGCATTTAAACATTCAAAATATAATGAACAGAAGGTACACAGACTAAGTTGCACATTGTGAATTTATAAACTGGAAAAAAACATATTTTTAATTTTAATTTAGAGAATTTGTATTTTTGAGAACATTGTAAAGCATGTTTTTGTTTAAATAAAACATTGATTTGGTTTTGCATTTTTTCACCAAACTTAAAGGCCTACTGAAACCCACTACTACCGACCACGCAGTCTGATAGTTTATATATCAATGATGAAATATTAACATTGCAACACATGCCAATATGGCCGGTTTAGTTTACTAAATTGCAAAGTGTCCTGTTGAAAACGTCGCGGAATGATGACGTGTATGATGACACGTGCGCATGACGTCACCGGTGGTAACGGACATGTTCTTCCAGCCCGATCCAAGCTAAAAGTAGTCTGCTTTAATCGCATAATTAAACAGTATTCTGGACATCTGTGTTGCTAGATCTTTTGCAATTCATTCAATTAATAATGGAGAAGTCAAAGAAGAGAAGATGTAGGTGGGAAGCGATGTATTGCAGCTGCTTTTGGCAACACAAACACAGCAGGTGTTTCCTTGGTTACATTCCCGAAGGTGAAGCTTTACTATGGAACAGAGCGGTCAAGCGAACATGGTTCCTGACCACATGTCAACCCGCAGGTTTCGGTGAGAAAATTGTGCTAACAAATCGGCTCTTACCGTTGACATGAGCGGAGCTTGCGTCAAGTATGACACATAGAATGGACCTGCTATCCCCGTTTAAATAAGAAAATATCATTTCAGTAGGCCTTTAAACTTTAAACGTTAAACTCGTAGCTTTTAGTATTGACTTTCTTCATATATTTTAAATCAAGATTGAAAACCAACCTGTTCAACATGTCATACACACTGTAACTGCCTCTACTCTGTCCTTAATTAGCTCGTTGCATGTTGATCTTAACCTTAGTTGTTTCAATCATTATCGGTCTGTGTACCTTCTGTTCATTCTATTTCAAATTCTTAAATGCAAATCAAAAAACTAATTCCGGACCCATTTTTCTATTTTCATTTCTGAAACAAAAGTTGGACAACTATTTAATGAAATGCTTTTAAAACGACAATAGGACGGATGCCTGCTGAACAACCGTTATGCTAAAAACATGCTAAATGCAAAGGAAAAACTAAAATACTGCTTTCGTTTCAATTTGTCACCACACAGACAACCACGCATTTTGGCATTTTGGATGAACATTTTTTTCCATTTTTGTGTTTTTCTGGAAAAATAAAAATCCATTAAAAATCCAATTTTATGGCAATATTTTAATGAAAATCTACCCTTTTTGTTTGTTTTAAAACCTGCCATATATAATAAAAATACAAAAACGGCTCTAATTTTATTTTTTGATTTCAATCAATCAATCAATCAATCAATCAATCAATCAATCAATCAATGTTCATTTACATAGACCTAAATCACAAGAGTCTCAAAGGGATGCACAGGCCACAATGACATCCCCGGTTCAGATCCCACATCTGCACATTTGCGTTTCAGAATTGGAAATAGAATGAATGGAGGATACATGGACCATTATCTTTGAATAATTCTATCCGTATATTGTAAATTGTCATTAGGTTCTTTGAAAGGCGCTTATTAAATAAATGTGTTATTATTAATATTTTTTAAACCAATGAATTCATCATTTAGGTCATGTTAATTATTCATTTTACCCAATTGTATGCTTTGTGAAACTCCTTTATTACTATTATCACACGCCAATTATACTTTAGTGTGACAGTCTGCTGGCCTTGACCTCCCTGATCTCAAACCGATGATGCATTTAAAGCCTTTAACTGCATCCTTTCTCCTGTCTCATTTCTGCACACTTTCCTCACCTCACCACCCCCTACTCCTCCTGGCTGCCCACTTCTTCCTTGTGCTTGCCTTCTGGAGCCTTGCAGACATTTCCAGTAAATAATCTGCAGATGTCATGCATGTGCTTTCAATAGAAGAGGGTGGAAAAAGCCTGCAATTTTATGCAGCTTTGAAAAGGGCATTTTCTGCGTCTTCTCTACAGGGCCTACTTTTTTTGGATCATCCCATTCATTCCCTCCTGGGTGGGAAAGGTACCGGAGGAAGAAAACGCCAAAAATGTAACTTTAGTAGCCGACATACAGTATGCTGCATGCAATTCAAAATGTCCCATTTGGTTCCAAAGATGAGGGATTTGTTAATCACATTATTTATTATCATGCATACAATCTTTGTCAATTTGTACTGCTTTAAAATGGTAACCTGGTTGATCACAGGAATATAACAAATTGCCATTAATTGCTAAGGTATGTACATTAAAGAAGCTCTGCCCAGGCCCACCCTTAGCCAAATTGGGGCCCAAAGAAAATTTTTATTTTAAGCCCCCGTTACAAAAATATAATGAATTTTTTGTACAAAAAAAAATTAATCGTAAATAAATGGCCCAGTCATTTATTTTATTAGTGCAAAATAACAAATCCAACATAAAGTTGCATATGTTTCTGGTATATTTTAAGCCAGGATACGATCCCAGTACATTGCTTTACCATCCCAGCACTAACACCGTGCACCACTTGTGAGGAACTCGCATGGCTGCAGTTTTTGCATACTTGCCAACCCTCCCGGATTTTTAGAGAGACTCCCGGGAAAAATGTTCTCCTGAAAATCTCCCGAAATTCAGGCGGAGCTGGAGCCCACGCCCCCTCCAGCTCCATGCAAACCCGAGTGACGTGTCGACAGCCTTTTTTCACGTCTGCTTTCCCACAATATAAAAAGAGTGCCTGCCCAATGACGTCATAACTGTAGAATGATCGAAGGCGAGTTCTTGGTTTCTTATGTGGGTTTATTGTTAGGCAGTCTCATTAACGTCCTCCCAGGGCGACAACCACACACAACACACAACAACAGGAGTCATGTTTTCGCAATGTTGTTACACTCTTAAACAGGACAGAACTGCCATCTGCTGTGCATGCATACGTGACAATAACATCTACGGCTTTTAGAGCAGTGGTTCTCAACATTTTTTCAGAGATGTACCCCCTGTGAATTATTTTTTTACTTCAAGTACCCCCTAAACAGAGCAAAACATTTTTAGTTGAAAAAAAAAAGATAAAGAAGTAAAATACAGCACTATGTCATCAGTTTATGATTTATTAAATTGTATAACAGTGCAAAATATTGTTCATTATATAGTGGTCTTTCTTGAACTATTTGGAAAAAAAGATATAAAAATAACTAAAAACTTGTTGAAAAATAAACAAGTGATTCAATTATAAATAAATATTTCTACACATACTGCGATGAGTTGGCGACTTGTCCAGGATAAAGAAGTCTTGCATACAAACGTTTCAAACACAGTGATCTTCGAGCACTAAAGAGTGCTCTAGACAAGGCATAAATAGGACTGCCGGCCAATCAACGGCAGGTGAGTGATCAAACAGTGCTCAGAGACAAACAGGAAATGGAAAAAAATAATAGCACTGATGGGAAGTAAATACAAAAACAAGGAAACAAACAGAAATGAAGTGACAGATCGTCATACCACCAGAGACAAAAAAAAATACTGGGGAAATGTGTCAATATGCTTCTTATCATTGGCAGAGCAGGAAGGGACTATATGATGTGCCCTGTCATTCATTAATTGTAATTTTACATGCACCTTTTCGCGCAAAACGGGGCCCCCCGCAGATCATGGAGTCCCCCAGGCACAGCACATGAGCTGCCTTCAGGTCACTTGTATCTTCCTAACCCTTTTCGGACATACTGTAAGTTGTCGATTGACCCCAAATCTGCACGTAGGATACACAGCTCCGAGTTGGTTTTGTTATGATCTGTTGCCCCAATCATAGTTTGTTTATGTTTCTTTAGGTTTTGATTCACTTGTGGTTTACGTTCTGTTTCAGCACCACTGTTTTGTGTTTCTTGGTTGTCATATGTGCTGATTGTTTTCAACTTCCTCTGATTAGTTTCGGGACGCTCAGTTTTTCCCAGGCACTGATCAGAGAGCTATTTAGTCCTGCCTTTGAGCCTCACTCATCCTGCTGCATTTCTTGTGTTTCTTGCGTTAAGTTCCGCCTTAGTTTTTCTTGTGAGCTATCCTTTTAGCTTCCCTTGTGTTAAGAACACATGTTTTGTATTGGTTTTCCCTGATTTATGAGAATAAATCATTCTTCTTACCTGCAAGCTGCTTCCTGTCGTTCCGCCGCACCCTGGAAGGACGACCTCCGACATCAACATACCTAGACCAGGTTTTGCACTTTTCCAGGTTAGCGTTCCTGTTTCTTTGGAATCTGTGGTGGCTAAGGATGTACTTTGTTAGGACTTTATAAATATAATACCTTACTTGATATTCCTTATCTTTACCTTATTTTTAAATCCAGTTTTATCACAAATACTAAATATACTTAATATGCATTTGTAATAAAACATCTGCTTGTTTTTAATGAATACTCAAGCCTACAACACTACTGTATTTTAATGTAAAGTGAATTATAATTATATTGCGCTTTTCTCTAGAGCAGGGGTGTAAAACTCATTTTAAACATTTCGGGGGCCACATGGAGAAAAATGAAAAATCTACTCCCAAGTGGGTCGGACTGGTAAAATCACAGCAAAAGTAACTTAACAATGAAGACAACTTCAGATTTTTTTCTTTGTTTAAAAATAGAACAAGCACATTCAGAAATTGTACAAATCATATTTTTTTAATTTACCTGTTACAGTTAATAATATACATACTTTATTTGTAGTTATTCAATTTTCTGAATAAATTATGTGATAATGTTCATCAGTCAAGTCATTGGTGTCATTTTTCAATCTATCAAGATAAAACAATTATATCAAAATCAAAATCAGCTATTTATGTAGTTTGATCATTTTCCTCGACTAATGTACTAACATCATGGGGTTTATTTTGTACATATGTAGCATCATCTACAAAGATACAACGAATTGCTATTGTGACATCCAGTGGACACATTTAGAACAGCTGTTTTTTTTTCATTCAAAAATTTCAGGGTAATTTTTATACTAAGCAAACTCATCCCGCGGGCCGGATAAAACCTGTTCACGGGTTTGATCCGGCCTTTGGGTCGTATGTTTGACACCCCTGCTTTAGAGACTCAATGGGCTTTACATGATGAAACCCATTATACACATCTTTAAGCTACATTTAAACCAGTATGGGTGGGACTGGGAGCAGATGGAGAAAGTGCTTTGCCCAAGGACACAACGGCAGTGACTAGGTAGGCCAAAGCGGGATTTGAACCTGGAACCCTCAAGTTGTGGGTACGGCCGCTCTACCAACGGAGCCACGCCTCTTAATGTTGGTCATCATGGTGGTACTTGGAGAGCCAAGTGTTTTCTGAGGTGGTACTTGGTGAAAAAAAAATTGAGAACCACAGCTCTAAATACTGTCACGTTGGGGTCGCATGTTAATGCGAGAATTGTTTCCCCAAGATGCAGACGGAACTCTGGAGGCAGCGTGCAGGTGGGAAAATTATTTATCATCCATAAATCTGTCCATGATACAAAAATGCAGGAACATGCAAGCAAACACAAGAAAGGTGTGCCGAGTGCACGGGAAGCTAAGCAAAAAGCTAACGGGAAAGCTAAGCATAGAACTAGGAATCTGTCACACCGCGGTGAGGGATGTCTTGTCTTGGTTTTTCTGTCTTGTGAATTGCATGTTTTATTTTGAAAAGCAACTCCTCTTGTTTCAGATCACTGGCCCTTCCTCTTTTGTCACCAGTCTGACGTCATCCCTGACCCCGGATTGCTTCCACCTGTTTCCCATTAACCTCATGTTTCATATAAGCCCATGCTTCCCCTTGTTCTGTGCCAGATTGTCTCGAGCGTTCGTGCCTGTCTTGCTTCCATGTTTACGTCCATGCCTTGCCTCGTCCCACGTCTATTTCCTTGGATCCTAAATTCCCACGCTTTAATTTTGAGTTTAACTTTTTCTCCTCCTCAGAGTGAATTTTGTTATTTAGCCTTTGTTCAACCGAAGTTGTGAGTTAATATTTTCCCACTAATCTTTTCTTCCTCAAATTTCTTGAGTGATTTTTCATTTACCTTTATTGGATAAAAGTTAAGAGTAGACATGTTTTATAGTCATTGTTTTCTTCCTCCTGTTGTTAAGGTTCATAGCAGATACGACACAAATTGTAGTTCGTCTTTGTTTTTGTATTTTCCTCCTTTTTAGGAGTGATTTTCAGTTGTTCCCTTTTTTGGAACCTTTTTCGCTGACCGTTTTTGTTATTTATAGATTTAGTATTACTGTGACTCTGGAGGTGAAAGAGTTGTCAAAAAAAAAGCACTACTAGAATCCCTACTCTGCATCTGAGTCCGTTCCTTAGTCCAAACCTGACAGAATCAAAGAACATACCAATGTAACTTGTTGCATAGCGCAAGCAGGACAGCCAGACTGAGTGTGGCGAAAATCCGGAATAAATAGCTCTCTGATTAGTGCCCGGGAGCAGGTGAGGGTTACGAACACTAATCAGAGGCAGGTGAAAATAATCAGCACCCATGGCAACCAAGAAAACACAAACCCAGGGGTGCTGAAACTGAACTAAGGGAGTCTGTAACTAAACAAACAGGATTTGGGCAATGGATCATGACAATCACAAGTACAGTCTGTAATAACAGATTGAATACATACATACGGTATATTTTACAGTGAAAATATTGTTCAAAGGCTTGCAAAATTTCTCCATACCAACTCGGAACAACAGCATGGAATTTGAAAAATGCTCTTACAACGATTATATTTCCAGAATGCTGCTTTGCTCATTTTGCTGTCAATCAAAAAGAGATTCAGCTTCAGACAGATCAAATCATTGTGAGTCCAGGCCAAACAAGGCCACGCCCACTCTAGTCACTTCCGAAGACGCTCAGCGTCCGTGGGCGGGACAAAGCTGAGCATCTAGTTTGGCTGCAGTAGAACAACCCACTTGAAGTCAATGGATGCTCAGCTTCAACACTTTTTGATGCACTGCCGTTGTGTCCTTGGGCAAGACACTTTACCCACCTGCTCCCAGTCCCACCCACACAGGTTTAAATGTAACTTAGATATTGGGTTTCACTATGTAAAGCACTTTGAGTCACTAGAGAAAAGTGCTATATAAATATAATTCACTTCACTTCACTGCGATGCTACCAAAATGAATGAAGTCACATCAGCTGTCGCAAAAGTAGTTGAACGAATTCTAGCGCGTATTTAGACGACTAAATGTAAACATCCCGAAAGGGACAAGCGGTAGAAAATGGATGGATGGATGCCATCTATCGGCACAATTTGGAATCCGTTGTAATTGCTCCGTATTTTGCTAGGATTTTATCGATATGATACCCTTCTTGATATTCCTTATCTTTACCAGTTTATCAGTACTATTATTGGTACTTTATTGCCAACCCTACCGGATTTTCCGGGAGACTCCCGAAATTCAGCGCCTCTCCCAAAAACCTCCCGGGACACATTTTCTCCCGAAAATCTCCCGAAATTCAGCCGGGGCTACAGGCCACGCCCCCTCCAGCTCCATGCGGACCTGAGTGAAGACAGCCTGTTTTCACGTCCGCTTTCTCACAATATAAATAGCGCGTTTGCCCAATGACGTTATAACTGTAGAATGATCGAGGGCGAATTATTGGTTTCTTATGTGGGTTTAGTGTTAGGCAGTTTCATTAAAGTCCTCCCAGCGCGGTAACAACACACAACAACAGCAGTCATGTTTTCGTCAACTGTAAAGCAATTTGTCTGCCATAAACAGCAATGTTGTGACACTCTTAAACAGGACAATACTGCCATCTACTGTATATGCACCACAACACCTCCAGGCAACACCTCCAAGCTACTTCAACCCTTTACTAATACCCTCCTCCATTCACATCCCACCTCCCCGGATTGTAAATAACCAAATGTAAATAATCGAATGTATTTGTAATGTATATACTTGTTGTATAGATACTTGTTGTATATATACTTGCTATCTGAACTCACTATGTTCTCTGCTCGCTGTACATGTCCTACCAAGTAAGACCTACACTGTTTCAATGTCCATTTCTCTGTTGATGCAATTGTTGATGACTGAAGTACTGATATCAACCAAAGCTCCAAAGCTCCTCATCCGACCCCCCGGATTGTGAATAATGTACAAACCATGTTTCAATAAGAGTTGGGAAATTGTGTTAGATGTAAATATAAACAGAATACAATGATTTGCAGATCATTTTCAACCCATATTCAGTTGAATATACTACAAAGACAACATCATTGATGTTCAAACAGGTTAACCTTTTTTTTGTGTGCAAATAATCATCAACTTTAGAATTTGATGCCAGCAACAGGTGACAAAGAAGTTGGGAAAGGTGGCAATAAATACTGATAAGGTTGAGGAATGCTCATGAAACACTTATTTGGAACATCCCACAGGTGTGCAGGCTAATTGGGAACAGGTGGGTGCCATGATTGGGTATAAAAACAGCTTCCCAAAAAATGCTCAGTTTTCACAAGACAGGATGGGGTGGAGATACACCCCTTTGTCCACAACTGCGTGAGCAAATAGTCAAACAGTTTACGAACAACGTTTCTCAAAGTCCAATTGCAAGAAATTTAGGTGTTTTAACATCTACGGTCCATAATATCATCAAAAGGTTCAGAGAATCTGGAGAAATCATTCCATGTAAGTGGCATGGCCGGAAACCAACATTGAATGACCGTGACCTTCAATCCCTCAGACAGCACTGTATCAAAAACCGACATCAATCTCTAAAGGATATCACCACATGGGCTCAGGAACACTTCAGAAAACCACTGTCAGTAACTACAGTTGGTTGCTAAATCTGTAAGTGCGGGTGAAACGCCACCGGCTTCTCTGGGCCAGAGGACATCTAAAATGGACTGATGCAAAGTGGAAAAGTGTTCTGTGGTCTGACGAGTCCACATTTCAAATAGTTTTTGGAAATATTCAACATCATGTCATCCGGACCAAAGGGAAAGCGAACCATCCAGACTGTTATCGACGCAAAGTTCAAAAGCCAGCATCTGTGATGGTATAGGGGTGCATTAGTGCCCAAGGCATGGGTAACTTTACACATCTGTGACGGCACCGTTAATGCTGAAAGGTACACACAGGTTTTGGAACAACATATGCTGCCATCTAAGCGCCGTCTTTTTCATGGACACCCCTGCTTATTTCAGCAAGACAATGCCAAGCCACATTCAGCACGTGTTACAACAGCGTGGTTTCGTAAAAAAAGAGTGCGGGTACTTTCCTGGCCCGCTTGCAGTCCAGACCTGTCTCCCATTGAAAATGTTTGTTGCAATATGAAGCGTAAAATACGACAGCGGAGACCCCGGACTGTTGAACGACTGAAGCTCTACATAAAACAAGAATGGGAAAGAAATCCACTTTCAAAGCTTCAACAATTAGTTTCCTCAGTTCCCAAACGTTGATTGAGTGTTGTTAAAAGAAAAGGTGATATAACACATGACGTGCCGATTAAAAAGGGGAAAACGTCGCAAATTATTTTGGTTTGTTCAATGCAAGCAAGTACTGGGCTGAGAAATAAATCTGAGACATTGCGTGATGATGATGATGCTCAATGATTTTCTTTTTGTTGTTGCCCAGGCTTTACACACCAGATGCTGTGTGCTGTGATGAATAGTCCCTGCAGCTTTTTATGTTGTCAAGGTAGCTGGCTGACACAATGTGTATCCTTGACACCGTTGCCATGCGCGCCACTGATAACTTAGAGTAAATGTGTATTTCCACTGGTGACATACTTGCCAACCTTGAGACTTCCGATTTCGGGAGATGGGGGGCGTGATCGGGGGTGGGGCGGGGTGTGGTTGGGGGCGTGGTTAAGAGGGGAGGAGTATATTTACAGCTAGAATTCACCAAGTCAAGTATTTCATATATATATATATATATATATTTGTGTAAGAAATACTTGAATTTCAGTGAATTCTAGCTATACTTATATATTTATTTTATTATATATATATGTATATATAATATATATATATATATATATATATATATATATATAATATATATTATATATATATATATCTATATATATATATATATATTTATAATATATATATATATATATAGATATATATATATAATAAATACTTGAATTTCAGTGTTCATTTATTTACACATATACACACACATAAACTCATCTACTCATTGTTGAGTTAAGGGTTGAATTGTCCATCCTTGTTCTATTCTCTGTCATTATTTTTCCAACCATGCTGAACACCCACTCTGATGATGCATTGCTGTGTGGCCTTTCATCAACTGCACTAGAGCCTGGAATTTTCCATCTTCGTCTCCTTGTTTTGTGCAGTAGATGGTATTTTCACATATGCATGTACAGTAGATGGCAGTATTGTCCTGTTAAAGAGTGTCACAACATTGCTGTTTACAGCAGACAAACTGCTTTACGGTAGACGAAAATGTGACTGCTGTTGTTGTGTGTTGTTACCACGCTGGGAGGACTTTAATGAAACTACCTAACAATAAACCCACATAAGAAACCAAGAACTCGGCCTCGATCATTCTACATTTTTAACGTCATTGGGCAGACACGCTGTTTATATTGTGGGAAACCGGACTTGAAAACAGGCTGTCCTCACTCAGGTCCGCATGGAGCTGGAGGGAGCGTGGCCTCTAGATCCACCTGAATTTCGGGAGATTTTGGGGAGAAAATTTGTCCCGGGAGGTTTTCGGGAGAGGCGCTGAATTTCCAGCTCCGCTGCTGGAATTTGAATTTTCCTGAACAAACTCTCCTGACGCAATCAATAAAGTACTATCAATCAATCTATCTATCTATCTATCTATCTATCTATCTATCTATCTATCTATCTATCTATCTATCTATCTATCTATCTATCTATCTATCTATCTATCTATCTATCTATCTATCTATCTATCTATCTATCTATATCAATGAGGTATCAGGACTGTGCTGAAATGTTAAACCCCTAGTCATCATTAAAATATATCCCACTACTTCAGAGGGACAGGACTGGACTGAGTGAAAACCCAGGGACTTAAGTGTACTGTAAATTGTAACTAGACTTTTCTGTTTCTTTATAAAGGAAGTAAACTTAATATTTCGGATAAGAAGTTACACAAAAATGTGTAAACAATATAACATTTCTAAAGGATTATAATGATTTAGTGTCATTTAAAGGCCTACTGAAACCCACTACTACCGACCACGCAGTCTGATAGTTTATATATCAATGATGAAATATTAACATGCAACACATGCCAATACGGCCTTTTTAGTTTACTAAATTACAATTTAAAATTTCCCGCGGAGTTTCCTGTTGAAAACGTCGCAAAATGATGACGCGTATGATAACGCGTGTTTGTGACGTTATTGGTTGGAGGGGACATATCAGCCCAGCGCCACTTACGGCTAAAAGTCGTCTCTTTTCATCGCGCAATTACACAGTATTTTGGACATCTGTGTTGCTGAATCTTTTGCAATTTTTTCAATTAACAATAGAGACGTCAAATAAGAATGCTGTTGGTGGAAAGCGGTGGATTGCAGCTGCCTTTAGCACCGAAACACAGCCGGTGTTTCTTTGTTTTGAAGCTTTAACACAGAGCGGTCAAGCGAACATGTTTCTCTACGTCAACCAGCAAGATTTTGGATGGGAAAATTGTGATATTATGTAAGCTCTTACCGGACACTTGAGTGGATTATGCGACCTCCTCCTGCAGCTCATGAAGGCAGCTGTGATCTTGGCTCCTCGGCTTCTCTCAGAGACACTGGCGTTCACCGCAGTCATCCGACTTTCAGGTATGACACTAAAATACTATTAACACAATAAGCAAATATGGGGTTTCCCAAAATTATCCTAGTAAATGTGTCTAATTACATCTGAAACTCTCCCACTGCCGTTGCCTGGAGCCGTCGCCTTTTCTTTCTTTTTTAATTTTTTTTTTATTAGTGCTTCACTCTAACTTTCCTTATCCACGAACCTTTCATCCTTGATCAAATTAATGGGGAAATCGTCACTTTCTTGGTCCGAATTGCTCTTACTGCTGGTGGTTCACATTATAACAATATGAGGAAGTGAAAAGCCCTCACAACGGTGACGTCACGCGCAAATCGTCTGCTACTTCCGGTAAAGGCAAGGCTTTTTTATTAGCGACCAAAAGTTGCAAACTTTATCGTGGATGTTCTCTACTAAATCATTTCAGCAAAAATATGGAAAATATCGCGAAATGATCAAGTATGACACATAGAATGGACCTGCTATCCCAGTTTAAATAAGAACATCTCATTTCAGTAGGCCTTCGAAAGGACAGGAAACATATTATTTCCCCCAGTGCACAAGTTATATTGAAAGTATTCGTTTAAGATTGTATCAATTAAAATGCAAACACATCAATGTGCAGATAACAAATGTTTTTTTAATATTTCTGTTAATGGCCCCAATTGGCATCCTCTTGATGTCTTATGTGGTGGTTAGTGTTCTATGCCAGTTAGCATCTTACCTTTTCTAGAACATTTGTTGACAGGAACATCAAGCAATGACGCCACTGTATTTAATTCTTGAGTCATGTCCGACATGACAGAGACGCCAGGACAAAGTTAAGACCCATTCAAATGTCCAAACAGAAAAGAGCACAAAAGATGAAATGAAACTTTAAAGTTACCTTTTTTTGCCCCCCCCAAAAAACGGCATCCATTTGCATTTAGATGCGCTTGACCTTTCCGCCGGCATATTGCGTAATTACAACTACGTTTGTCCTTTCTTTTTTAATTCTCGGGTGAATCGTGCGTGAGCCGCTAAGGCCTAGCTTTTTAAAAGGTTGTCATTCAAAAACAAATTACAAATGACCCCACAGACCCAAAGTCTGACTTTTTCTCTTCGGGTGGCTCGCTTGTCATGTTTGAAGTTAGTTTCAGAGCACTTAAGTGTTCTTTCTTCTTTGCACTCCTGTGTTTGGTTATTTGTCGAGTATTTTTAAACACCAATGTGTATATAGGGAGTAGGGTTGCTCATAGAAATCAATTATCTCCGGTCTGTACTTGTTTTTTTGAAGGTCTTATCTGGCAGTTAATTTCACAGTGTTAAACTGTATCATGTGTTAGAGTACGATATGTATTTAAAAGCCCTCCTATAGGGACTAAAGTTGGAAATCAGCATTAGCTATAAACCCACTGTATACCGCACATCATTTGCATTAATTGTTTTGGAACAAAGTTAAAACATCATCCCTATTCAACTAAAATTATATTTTATCATATTCTATACTAGGGCTGCCTTCGACTAAGCATTGTCATAGTCGAATCAAATTTGTCACATTTTGCCCAAAGTTGACGATCACTCGAAACCATGGCGCTGTTTTGTATATTGTTTGTTTGGTATTTTTTTATTTAGAGAACGTAAACAGGTCACTGGGTGTCAGTAACGTCACATGGATGTAGCTATATCACTTTAAATGTGGATCTTCCAAAATTAATTACAGTATTACCCAAAAATGGATTAACTCATTGGAATATAAAGACAATATAACATACATCATAAACCTGGATGCATCTGCAAAAGTGCAATATATTTATCTGTACGGTAATCTATTTATTTATATGTGCACCTTATTGCTTTTTTATCCTGCACTACCATGAGCTAATGCAACAAAATGTTGTTCTTATCTGTACTGTAAAGTTCAAATTTGAATGACAATAAAAAGGAAGTCTAAGTCTAAGTCTGAGTATTAAAAGCCGCACCCACCAAATTTTAGAGGATGTTTATTTTTATATATACACATAACAGCCGCACCAGACTATAACCTGCAGATATATATATATATATATATATATATATAATATATATATATATATATATATATATATATATATATATATATATATATTTACATACAAACCCCGTTTCCATATGAGTTGGGAATTGTGTTAGATGTAAATATAAACGGAATACAATGATTTGCAAATCCTTTTCAACCCTTATTCAGTTGAATGCACTACAAAGACAAGATATTTGATGTTCAAACTCATAAACTTAATTTTTTTTTGCAAATAATAATTAACTTAGAATTTCATGGCTGCAACACGTGCCAAATTGTTTGGTAAAGGGCATGTTCACCACTGTGTTACATCACCTTTTCTTTTAACAGCACTCAATAAAACTTTCGGAACTGAGGAAACTAATTGTTGAAGCTTTGAAAGTGGAAATTTTTCCCATTTTTGTTTTATGTAGAGCTTCAGACGTTCAACAGTCCAAGGTCTCCGCTGTCGTATTTTATGCTTCATAATGTGCCACACATTTTTGATGGGAGACAGGTCTGGACTGCAGGCGGGCCAGGAAAGTACCCGCACTCTATTTTTACAAAGCCACGCTGTTGTAACACGTGCTGAATGTGGCTTGGCATTGTCTTGCTGAAATAAGCAGGGGCGTCCATGAAAAATACGCCGCTTAGATGGCAGCATACAGTATGTTGTTCCAAAACCTGTATGTACCTTTCAGCATTAATGGTGCCCTCACAGATGTGTAAGTTACCCATGCTTTGGGCACTAATGCACCCCCATACAATCACAGATGCTGGCTTTTGAACTTTGCGTCAGTAACAGTCTGGATGGTTCACTTCCCCTTTGGTTCGGATGACACGATGTCGAATATTTCCAAAGATAATTTGAAATTTGGACTCGTTGCATCAGTCCATCTTAGATGATCTCTGGCCCAGATAGCCGGCAGCATTTCTGGACGTTGTTGATGAATGGCTTTAGCTTTGCATAGTAGAGCTTTAACTTGCACTTAAAGATGTAGCGTCAAAATGTATTTAGTGACAGTGGCTTTCTGAAGTGTTCCTGTGCCCATGTGGTGATATCCTTTAGGGATTAATGTCGGTTTTTGATACAGTGCCATCTGAGGGATCGAAGGTCAAGGCCATGCCGCTTACGTGGAGTGATTTCTCCAGATTCTCTGAACCTTATGATGATATTATGGACCGTAGATGTAGAAATCTCTAAATTTCTTGCAATTGCACTTTGAGAAACATTGTTCTTAAACTGTTTGACTATTTGCTCACGCAGTTGTGGACAAAAGGGTGTACCTCGCCTCATCTTTATTTGTGAAAGAGGAAGCTGTTTTTATACCCAATCATGGCACCCTCCTGTTCCCAATTAGCCTGCACACCTGTGGGATTTTCCAATTAAGTGTTTGATGAGCATTCCTTAACTTTATTAGTATTTATTGCCACCTTTCCCAACTTCTTTGTCACGTGTTGCTGGCATCAAATTCTAAAGTTAATGATCATTTGCAAAAAAAAAAAAATGTTTATCAGTTTGAACATCAAATATGTTGTCTTTGTAGCATATTCAACTGAATATGGGTTGAAAATGATTTGCAAATCATTTTATTCCATTTATATTTACATCTAACACAGTTTCCCTACTCATATGGAAACGGGGTTTGTATATTCACGTTTTGAAATGAGATATTTAATTAGAATTTTCTTGTAAATGTTTCACATACCATATAGAGGCTGTTTGCAACTTGCTCACAGTAACATTTTTCAAAGCAAAAAATTATATAACAAGAACACAATGGGCTAGCTTGTGTTACCATTAGTGGTTTAAGAGAATATATTTGAGTTAAAACGGTCTGTATTTTCCACAATTACTAAGCTTGTGTGGTAAACATTTTCACCAGCCTGAATACAATTATTGGTGTGATGCGCACATACAAAATCAGTCCAAGAGAAGGAACGGATAATTTACAGTCATGTTGTTGTTCGGATAACAGGGGTCCCCTAACTTTTTGACTCGGGGGCCACATTGGGTTTAGAACATGCGGCCGGGCGGGGCTGTGTATATACTGTTGTGGTCAAAAGTTTTCATACACTTGTAAAGAACATAATATCATAGCTGTGTTGAGTTTCCCATAATTTCTACAACTCAGATTTTTTTGTGATAGAGTTATTGGAGCACATACTTGTTGGTCCCAAAAACATTCATGAAGTTTGGTTCTTTTATGAATTTGTTATGGGTCTACTGAAAATGTGATTAAATCTGCTGGGTCGAAAGTATACATACTGTCAATTTTATTATTTGGTTCCTGTTTAAACCTTGGCGAGAATGAGGATTCAGGTGCAGAAGGGGGACGATTGACACAGTCTTTATTTAGCAGTTTTCTTTGAAGTCTCTTTGAACAGAGTGATTAATACAAAAACGGCTTTAGACTCTCTGAGCTGCAACTCCTCTCTGAGCTGCAACTCCTCTCTGAGCTGCAACCTCCTCTCTGAGCTGCAACCTTATCGTGGTAGAGGAGTTTGCGTGTCCCAATGATCCTAGGAGCTATGTTGTCCGGGGGCATAAAGCCCCCTGGTAGGGTCTCCCAAGGCAAACAGGTTCTAGGTGAGGGATCAGACAAAGAGCAGCTCGAAGACCTTTATGAAGATGAAAAACCATGGACCCAGATTTCCCTCGCCCGGACGCGGGTCACCGGGGCCCCCCTCTGGAGCCAGGCCCGGAGGTGGGGCACGATGGCGAGCGCCTGGTGGCCGGGCCTGTTCCCATGGGGCCCGGCCGGGCACAGCCCGAAGAGGCAACGTGGGTCACCCCTCCAATGGGCTCACCACCCATAGCAGGGGCCATAGAGGTCGGGTGCATTGTGAGCTGGGCGACAGCCGAAGGCAGGGCACTTGGCGGTCCGATCCTCGGCTACAGAAGCTAGCTCTTGGGACGTGGAACGTCACGTCACTGGGGGGGAAGGAGCCTGAGCTAGTGCGCGAAGTCGAGAAATTCCGGCTGGACATAGTTGGACTCACTTCGACGCACAGCAAGGGCTCTGGAACCACTTCTCTCGAGAGGGATTGGACCCTCTTCCACTCTGGCGTTGCCGGCAGTGAGAGGCGACGGGCTGGGGTGGCAATTCTTGTTTCCCCCCGGCTCAAAGCCTGTACGTTGGAGTTCAACCCGGTGGACGAAAGGGTAGCCTCCCTCCGCCTTCGGGTGGGGGGACGGGTCCTGACTGTTGTTTGTGCTTATGCACCAAACAGCAGTTCAGAGTACCCACCCTTTTTGGGAACACTCGAGGGAGTACTGGAAAGTGCTCCCCCGGGTGATTCCCTTGTCCTACTGGGAGACTTCAACGCTCACGTTGGCAACGACAGTGAAACCTGGAGAGGCGTGATTGGGAAGAATGGCCGCCCGGATCTGAACCCGAGTGGTGTTTTGTTATTGGACTTTTGTGCTCGTCACAGTTTGTCGATAACAAACACCATGTTCAAACATAAGGGTGTCCATATGTGCACTTGGCACCAGGATACCCTAGGCCGCAGTTCCATGATCGACTTTGTAGTTGTGTCATCGGATTTGCGGCCTCATGTTTTGGACACTCGGGTGAAGAGAGGGGCGGAGCTTTCTACCGATCACCACCTGGTGGTGAGTTGGCTGCGATGGTGGGGGAGGATGCCGGACAGACCTGGGAGGCCCAAACGCATTGTGAGGGTCTGCTGGGAACGTCTGGCAGAGTCCCCTGTCAGACAAAGTTTCAATTCCCACCTCCGGAAGAACTTTGAACATGTCACGAGGGAGGTGCTGGACATTGAGTCCGAGTGGACCATGTTCCGCACCTCTATTGTCGAGGCGGCAGATCGGAGCTGTGGCCGCAAGGTAGTTGGTGCCTGTCGGGGCGGCAATCCTAAAACCCCTTGGTGGACACCAGCGGTGAGGGATGCCGTCAAGCTGAAGAAGGAGTCCTATCGGGTCCTTTTGGCTCATAGGACTCCGGAGGCAGTGGACAGGTACCGACAGGCCAAGCGGTGTGCAGCTTCAGCGGTCGCGGAGGCAAAAACTCGGACATGGGAAGAGTTCGGGGAAGCCATGGAAAACGACTTCCGGACGGCTTCGAAGCGATTCTGGACCACCGTCCGCCGCCTCAGGAAGGGGAAGCAGTGCACTATCAACACCGTGTATGGTGCGGATGGTGTTCTGCTGACCTCGACTGCGGATGTTGTGGATAGGTGGAAGGAATACTTCGAAGACCTCCTCAATCCCACCAACACGTCTTCCTATGAGGAAGCAGTGCCTGGGGAATCTGTGGTGGACTCTCCTATTTCTGGGGCTGAGGTCGCTGAGGTAGTTAAAAAGCTCCTCGGTGGCAAGGCCCCAGGGGTGGACGAGATCTGCCCGGAGTTCCTTAAGGCTCTGGATGCTGTGGGGCTGTCTTGGTTGACAAGACTTTGCAGCATCGCGTGGACATCGGGGGCGGTACCTCTGGATTGGCAGACCGGGGTGGTGGTTCCTCTCTTTAAGAAGGGGGACCGGAGGGTGTGTTCCAACTATCGTGGGATCACACTCCTCAGCCTTCCCGGTAAGGTTTATTCAGGTGTACTGGAGAGGAGGCTACGTCGGATAGTCGAACCTCGGATTCAGGAGGAACAGTGTGGTTTTCGTCCTGGTCGTGGAACTGTGGACCAGCTCTATACTCTCGGCAGGGTTCTTGAGGGTGCATGGGAGTTTGCCCAACCAGTCTACATGTGCTTTGTGGACTTGGAGAAGGCATTCGACCGTGTCCCTCGGGAAGTCCTGTGGGGAGTGCTCAGAGAGTATGGGGTATCGGACTGTCTTATTGTGGCGGTCCGTTCCCTGTACGATCAGTGCCAGAGCTTGGTTCGCATTGCCGGCAGTAAGTCGAACACATTCCCAGTGAGGGTTGGACTCCGCCAAGGCTGTCCTTTGTCACCGATTCTGTTCATAACTTTTATGGACAGAATTTCTAGGCGCAGTCAAGGCGTTGAGGGGTTCCGGTTTGGTAACCGCAGGATTAGGTCTCTGCTTTTTGCAGATGATGTGGTCCTGATGGCTTCATCTGACCGGGATCTTCAGCTCTCGCTGGATCGGTTCGCAGCCGAGTGTGAAGCGACCGGAATGAGAATCAGCACCTCCAAATCCGAGTCCATGGTTCTCGCCCGGAAAAGGGTGGAGTGCCATCTCCGGGTTGGGGAGGAGACCCTGCCCCAAGTGGAGGAGTTCAAGTACCTAGGAGTCTTGTTCACGAGTGAGGGAAGAGTGGATCGTGAGATCGACAGGCGGATCGGTGCGGCGTCTTCAGTAATGCGGACGTTGTACCGATCCGTTGTGGTGAAGAAGGAGCTGAGCCAGAAGGCAAAGCTCTCAATTTACCGGTCGATCTACGTTCCCATCCTCACCTATGGTCATGAGCTTTGGGTCATGACCGAAAGGATAAGATCACGGGTACAAGCGGCCGAAATGAGTTTCCTCCGCCGTGTGGCGGGGCTCTCCCTTAGAGATAGGGTGAGAAGCTCTGCCATCCGGGAGGAACTCAAAGTAAAGCCGCTGCTCCTCCACATCGAGAGGAGCCAGATGAGGTGGTTCGGGCATCTGGTCAGGATGCCACCCGAACGCCTCCCTAGGGAGGTGTTTAGGGCACGTCCAACCGGTAGGAGGCCACGGGGAAGACCCAGGACACGTTGGGAAGACTATGTCTCCCGGCTGGCCTGGGAACGCCTCGGGATCCCCCGGGAAGAGCTAGACGAAGTGGCTGGGGAGAGGGAAGTCTGGGTTTCCCTGCTTAGGCTGTTGCCCCCGCGACCCGACCTCGGATAAGCGGAAGATGATGGATGGATGGATGGATATTGGCAGAACGCAATAAACAGAAGATCACTCCATAGGGAGGAAAAAGGCAATAGCAAAATTACACACAAATCTAATAACAACAATAACAACAATCTATGATTAGCTAAAAAAGTTAAATCACTCACATAGAGGAGACAAAAAACTTTTAAACAGAAAGTACGCTATACAAAGCTGAGATAACTACAAAGTAAAGCGCTCCAAAAGGAGGAAAAGAAAAGGAACGCAAAGCACTAGGAAATTTAGCACACACAAATCTTGACCAAAAACTTTAGCAAACCAAATAACTCTCTCAGAGGAAACAAAGAAATCAATAAATAAGGCAAGGCAACACTTAGCAACACTTGGTTCAAGGCTGTGGACAAGGCTGTGGACAAGGCTGTGGACAAGGCTGTGGACAAGGCTGTGGACAAAGCTGTGGACAAGGCTGTGGACAAGGCTTGAGGCACGTAGCGAGATGATATACTCTGGCACAAGACGAGAGGAGGCCGAGACATTTATACATATGAGGGAGGGTGACACAGGTGGGCACAATCAGGCAATCAGGAGAGACATCAGACCAGTGAAACAGGAGGAAGGGCAAGTGACCTGAAACAAGAGGGAGAGTTAACCTTTCAAAATAAAACAGAAAATGACAAGATCACATGAAACCAGACAAGACTTCACCCAGGTGTGACAGTTCCATGTCCCTTGGCAAGTTTCACTGCAAAAAGGCGCTTTTGGTAGCCATTCACAAGCTTCTGCAAGCTTCTGGTTGAATCTTTGACCACACATCTTGACAAAATTGGTGCAGTTCAGCTAAAAGTGTTGGTTTTCTGACACGGACTTGTTTCTTCAGCATTGTCCACACATTTAAGTCAGGACTTTGGGAAGGCCATTTTAAACCTTAATTTTAGCCTGATTAAGCCATTCCTTTACCACTTTTGATGTGTGCTTGGGGTCATTGTCCTGTTGGAACACCCAACTGCGCCCAAGACCCAACCTCCAGGCTGATGATTTTAGGTTGTCCTGAAAAATTTGGAGGTAATCCTCCTTTTTCATTGTCCCATTTACTCTCTGTAAAGCACCAGTTCCATTGAGAGCAAAACAGGCCCAGAGCATAATACTACCACCACCACGCTTCCCGTTAGGGTGGTGTTCCTGGGATTAAAGGCCTCACCTTTTCTACTCTAAAAGTATTGTTGGGTATTGGGGCCGAACAGCTCAATTTTTGTTTCATCAGACATCACATGGACAAAGATAAGACCTTCTGAAGGAATGCTCCGTGGTCAGATAAAACAAAAAATTAGCTGTTTGGACAATGCTGAAGAAACCAGTCCATGTCAGAAAACCAACCAATTTAGCTGAACTGCACCAATTTTGTCAAGAGGAGTGGTCAAAAATTCAACCAGAAGATAGTGGATGGCTACCAAAAGCACCTTCTTGCAGTGAAACTTGCTAAGAGTCATATAACCAAATATTAACATTACTGTATGTATACTTTTGACCTAGCAGATTTGGTCACATTTTCTGTAGACCCATAAAAAATTCATAAAAGAACCAAACTTCATGAATGTTTTTTTTGTGACAAACAAGTATGTGCTCCAATCACTCTATCACAAAAAAATCAGAGTTGTAGAAATTATTGGAAACTCAAGACAACCATGAAATGATGTCCTTTACAAGTGTATGTAAACTTTTGACCACGACTGAATATACTGTATATATATATTCCGAGCGCGATGATGTCGAGTTATTGATGGAAAATTGAATTTTTAGATAACATGATTTGCCTGAGCGGCTATGAGACACCGAGAGTAACAAGCGGTAGAAAAGGGTTTAGAAAAGACAGATTTAAAGGGGAACATTATCACCAGACCTATGTAAGCGTCAATATATACCTTGATGTTGCAGAAAAAGACCATATGTTTTTTTAACCGATTTACGGACTTTGAAAGGGTGAATTTGGCGATTTAAACACCTTTCAATTGATAGCCTGTCAAGCGATGACCTTTCACCCGTGACGTCACAACATGAAGCAATCCGCCATTTTCTCAATCTCATTACACGCACCAAGTCAAATCAGCTCTGTTATTTTCTGTTTTTTCGACTGTTTTTCCGTACCTTGGAGACATCATGCCTCGTCGGTGTGTTGTTGGAGGGTGTAACAAAACAGAGACGGATTCAATTTGCACCAGTGACCAAAAGATGCGAAAGTCCCTCGTTTGTTCTGCACACTGTACCGACGACAGCTATGCTACGACAGAGATGGCAAGAATGTGTGGATATCCTGAGACACTCAAAGCAGATGCATTTCCATTTATAAAGTCAACGAAAACTGCAATATTGGAAAATAGACCACTACTGAATCTGCCGGAGTGCGAGCTATTCAGGGACGACAGCAGTCTCTTCCCGCAGACGAGCGAGGTAAACCCCCTGGATATGTTGGCTAAGACGTGATATATGCCACTTCTTTTCCCGTCTCATTTTGTCCACCAAACTTATAACGTTGTGCATGAATGCACAAAGGTGAGTTTTGTTGATGTTACTGACTTATGTGGAGTGTGCTAATCAGACATCTTTGGTCACGGCATGACTGCAAGCTATTCGATGCTAACATGCTATTTAGGCTAGTTGTATGTACATATTGCATCATTATGCTTCATTTGTAGCTAAATTTGCATCCAGCCTTTCCCTCCACCCACATTTAATGTCACATTTAATGTGCCTTCTAACCAATCATTTGTTAGAAGGCGATTGCCAAATTTGTCCTCGCTTCCTCCCGTGCGGCTGTCTGTCGTGATATGGTTCAATAGCTTCAGTTTCTCCTTCAATTTCGTTTTTGCTACCTGCCTCCACACTCCAACCATCCGTTTCAATACATGCGTAATCTGTTGAATCTCTTACGGCGCTGAAATCCGAGTCTGAATCCGAGCTAATATCACTATACCTTTCTGTGCTATCTGCCATGTTTGTTTCTATGTGATCACGCTGTGACCTCACAGGATATAACGACGGTTAAAATCAGGCACTTTTAAGCCGTTTTTCGGGATATTGCGTGAAGGGTAAAATTTTGAGAAAAACTTCGAAAAATAAAATAAGCCACTGGGAACTGATTTTTATTGGTTTCAACCCTTCAGAAATTGTGATAATGTTCCCCTTTAAAAAAAAAGATGTAAAAATAAATAAATAAATAAAGTTGTTGTTTTCTTTTAACTTGGGACTTCCCGGGGGGCGGATTTTGGACGTAGTTTGGGGATCCCTGGGATTAGCTAACGACACCCAAAGTTAATGCATGATCATGTGTTTCGTACACACATAGTTATGTCATTACGTGCTAGAATTTGAAAAAGGGTGGGATAAGCTGTGTAAAACACATTGGAAAGTTAGCGCACTTTCGGCATTTGTGTAAATGTTGCAAACAGTCCTCGAATTGTTTCCAAACGGTGCCAAACACGGCAGTAAAACAGCTGAACAAAAAGACAGAAAAGTCATTGATGTCTTTATTCATCCTTAATAAGATGAATAAGATTTTATTTTTTTTAAATAAGGTTCAAGATGTTAAATGTCATGATCCGTGGTCCGGATCATGTTTTGTTTAGTTATGTTCTGTTAGTTTAGGACTACCTTAATTCCTATTTTGTGCACCTCTGAGTTTGTTTTGGTTTCTATGGGGATTGATTGGGTTCACCTGCCTCTGGTTAGTGGTTGGCACGCTCACCTGCAGTCAACCACTAATCAGAGAGCTATTCATACACCTTTCTCGCCACGCTCAGTCTGGGTTCATTGTTTGCTGTATGCAACAGTCACGTTGGTATTCCTGTTTTCTGGCTAATGATTCCTGTGCTAAGTTTTGGTTATTTAGTTTCTCGTGCGAACGGCACACTTTCCTTTTGTTTGGTCCCTGTCTTTTTGTAATGTGTACGATTAATGACAATAAATAATATTCCTACCTTTAGGCTTTCATCCGGAGTTGTCGGTTGGTAGAGTGGCCGTGCCAGCCACTTAAGATTTCCAGGTACAATTCCCGCTCCCGCCACCCTTGTCACTGCCGTTGTGTCCTTGGGCAAGACACTTTACCCACCTGCTCCCAATGCCACCCACACTGGTTTAAATGTAACTTAGATATTGGGTTTCACTATGTAAAGTGCTTTATAAATATAATTCACTTCACTTCACTTCTGCATCCTGGGAGAACAACCCCACAGTAAGCTGCGAGACCCATATGTGAAAGTTTATCAGGATTTCCTTGTACGTTGTAAACACTTTGAGTTTGTATAGTTTCTTAAAGTGGGTCATTGTTTGAGTACATTGTTTAATTTATTTGCCTAAATTTTTTTATAATTGTATAATTTATAACAGTTAGCAAAGAAAAATTAATAGATTAGCCGCACCTTTGTATAAACCGCAGGGATCAAAGCTTGGGGAAGAAAGTGGTGGCTTATAGTCCGATAAAATATGGTAAATAAACTTAAGCTTCAGCAGGTACTCAACTCGCCTACGTCCCACTGTAGGGTTTTGTTTAATGTCTGAAGATTTGAGAGAGGTTGATTGTCCAATCAGACCCTCTCCTAATGGAATCTTCAACTATTTGAAGACAGCTCTAATCAAAATGATCTATCATTAAGAGTTGTTCAATTGAGTGACTGATTTATTGCAATTGATGTAAAATTTACAGTAGTGTACCACTTGCTGGTGAGCAGCAGAGGCCTTGTTGAGTTTCATTAGTTTGCTCTGCAGGACATTTGGTGGAATGCTCAGCCCAAGTATTGAATCACACAAGGAGTTGCATGCACCGAAAGTGGATTTTTGTTTTTTGCTTTTTCTGCTGCAAAGACATTCTCTCAGCTCAGCAAACATTAAAGATGCAAACAACTGTTGGCGTGTGTGTCACAGTGGTGCATCCTCCTGAGAATCAGCATCCTCTGACTTTTATGTTTTGGACTACAATGTTTTCTTTTTCCTTTGAAATGTGTAACTCCATACATTCATTTTCTATGGCTTGTCCGTTTCAGGGTCACAGGGTGGCTGGAGCCTATCCCAGCTGCATTCGGCGTACACCCTGGACAAGTCAGCACCTCATCACAGGGCCAACGCAGATAGACAGACAACATTCACACCATTTGGTGTTGCAATCAACCTATCCCCACGTGCATGTCTTTGGGGGTGGGAGGAAGCCGGAGTACCCAGAGGGAACCCATGCAGTCATGGGGAGAACATGCAAACTCCACACAGAAAGATCCCGAGCCCGGGATTGAACCCAGGACTGCTCAGGACCTTCGTATTGTGAGGAAGATGCACTAACCCCTGTTTCACTGCGCCGCCCATTCATTTAAAATAATTTTCAGTTAATATATGTGTTCATATCAGCTGATCTCACTTATAAGATGATCGGTATTGGAATTGGCAGTGTGACGATTTTTCATTGCATTTCTGGTTGTGGTTCCTTGTTTGGTGTTTAATTCCAGAACCTGGGGATCGAACCCAGGACCTTCTTATTGTGAGGCACACGCACTAACCCCTTCCTACTGTGCTGCCCGGAATGTAACTGACCGATGAAACAGAGCGAAAACAAATGTCCACTGGAGAGAATGCTAGTTCTCAGGAGGAAATATTGGAAAAAGACATATTATCAAATTGTTGGGAGTAGATTCTGTGAAATGCATTGTTGATTAAACATGGAAGCTGATCCAGTCGCTCAGTTTGATATGGAAAGTGCAGCAGTACTGATTTAAAAAAAATGTTTTTAAAAGTGTTATTAATTGTCCAATTTTAACTTAGAAAAATACATTTAGTCAAATGCTCGTTCTTTGTACGAAGCAATGATAAAAATACAATGCACAACTTAGAGTTCCACCCTCATTTTTCTTTTATAAATGCGCCGCTTTTATTGGACAAAACCATCTTTTGCCACGTCTGTGCAAGAACGTTTTAAATTGTTGATCCCATTTTGTAATTGCTTTTTCCTTTGCCTTTGTTGCCATCATTGTTGTAAGAGAAAGAGTCAGATTGCTTTGCAACACTTTCCCACAACTTTTTGTACAGGGAGGCAAAGTGGAGTGCTGAACTTGTTTTCACGCTTGTATGACAGCTTACTTATTTTGTGGTGTTAAAATTTGTATTGCAGCTACTTAAAAATGCAAAAAATATTGCCGGGTGTCCATAAAATCTCTTTACAATCGTAAACATTTATCACAAAGGCTTTTGCCGAAGGTTGTCAACTAGATTATTTCTCGTGTAATCAGTTGTGGGCCAAGGCTATTATTTTTTACCTTATATGTTTTGTTGCACAAAGCACTTTAAGACGGCACTGCATGTTTTGCCTTGTTCGCTGTTTGGCAATGGAATGGAACAGAACACCCATCCATCCATCATTTTCTACTGCTTGTCCCTATCTCATCTGCACTTGGGCGAAAGGCGGGATGCACCCTGGACAAGTCGTCCCTTCATCACAGGGCCAACACAGATAGACAGACAACATTCACACACTAAGGCTAATTTAGTATTGCCAATCAACCTATCCCCAAGTGCATGTCCTTGGAAGTGGGAAGAAGCCAGAGTACTTGGAGGGAACCCACGCATTCACGGAGAGAACATGCAAACTCCACACAGAAAGCCCTTGAGCCTGGGATTGAACCTAGGACTGCTCAGGACCTTTGTATTGTGAGGCAGGTAACAGGTAACCCCTGTTCCACTGTGCTGCCCACTCATTTAAAATCATTCACAGTTAATATATGTGTTCATATCAGCTGACCTCACTTATAGAAGATCGGTATTGGAATTGGCAGTGTGAGGATCTGTCATTGCATTTCTGGTTGTGGTTTCTTGTTTGGTGTTTAATTCCAGAACCTAGGGATCGAACCCATGACCTTCGTATTGTGAGGCACATGCACTAACCCCTGCTACACCACCCGAACAGGACAAAAAATGTGAATGTGATAAGAAACTTTAATCAACACTGATTTAAATAAAACAAATCTGACTACGACATTTTATCAACTGCTTTTGTCTATGCAGAGCAAAACCCCTCTTTTTGTAGAAAAAATTGTAAAGTCAGTGCTTCTGCGCAGTTCAAAGGTATCAATGTGCTTCATGGCACCAATTTGAATTGATGAAAGAACGCAATCACTCGTTCCTGCTTCGTGATCGTCATATCTGCACGCCGCAGCCATTAACACGCCACCCACTCGTGCGAGATGGCGATGAAATCTAATGAAACTGTCTCTGCAGGAGTCGGCTTAACTGTTGGCTGGTGCATACGCTGCTGGGTTCGCAGGAGATTAACAAGCGGAATGCGGGGGCACGGGGAGGTACAAAAAATGTAAATGACCAGCAGTGTTTATGTTGTATGCTGCTCATTTTTAACCCTTCATCTTATATCGGGGTGCCAATAATACTACTGTACTACTTGACCATTAGTCAACTTGTCAACCACCTGTTTTGCTGCATGTGTACACAAGATCGTAATGAAACTGGACTCACTGGTGACGATGGCAGAGAAGAGGACTGTTGACAAACTAGTGAGCATCCTGGATGATGCCAGTCACCCTCTGCATAGCGTTATCAATAGCCAGAGGAGCCTGTTCAGTGCTAGACTGCTTCATCCCAAGTGCAGGACTAATAGACTCAAAAACTCCTTTGTCCCACACGCCATTAGACTGTACAACTCCTCTCTGGGGTGGGGAGGCGGGGGGTATTAGGATGACAGGGGATGCAAAACAATAACAGTGCAATACGTTTTCATAACATGGTCACTACTGCCTACTTTGTCTAGTTATATTCTTATTTTGCTGTTATATTTTTATTCCCATTGTTGCTTTTTAGTTTTTATTCTTATTGTAATATTTCTCTATTTTGTTTCCATTTAAACCCCCATTATTTACTTTTTACTTTTATTTAAATTGATCTCAACTCTGTACACTGCTGCTGGAATTTTAATTTTCCTGAAGGAACTCTCCTTGTGATGACTCTTCTTCGGCATTGTAATGCCGGTGTGGTTTTCCCGTGGATGCGTCGAAGCAGAACACAGCATAGGTAAGATAAAGGGTATTTAATAACAAAAGTCTATGAACAAAAATACTGGTGTAAAGAGAAAAAGTAAACAAAAGACGCTAGCGTGAAAGCTAGGATAAAACAAGGAAAACTAGAACTTGGTACGAGGACACAAAAGAGTAAACAAAACATTTAGCATGAAAGCTAGACAATAAAGTGGCTTGGCGTGAGAGCTAGCGAGAAAATACATACGAATGATGAGAGTCGTCACTGATGCGCGTGGGCAAATTAGGATCCGAGAATGAGTGAACAGAAAAGGTGAGCTTAAATAGGAGGGTGATAATTATTAGCAGGTGTGCGGGGCGAGACTAGCAGGTGGACTGATGTGTAACCATAGTGATGGATAAAAACAGGAAATAAACGGGTCAGACAGAGAATGAAAAAACAAACACGTGAAGATCTGAGCAGCAGATCGCAACAGTATTCCCCCCCAACAAAAGACAGATACCAGATGTCTTAAAAAACAAACAAAAACTTGAACCCCCTCCCCAAAACCAGAAAGTTCACAAACGAAGGGAGGGCGGAGGGAGTCCACGGTGGAGGGTCGCCAGATCGCATGTCCCCGAATCCACCGAGGACACATCATGTGGCGGCGGCGGGTGGAACGCTGCTGCCGAAAAAGTTTTGGCGGGCGACCTCGAAAAGGCCACATTAGTGGCCGCCTCGCAGGATGAGGTGCCCGGCGAGGCGGACGACCCGGGCACGGCCACATCCGTGGCCGACATGGAGGAGGGAGTATCTGGCGAGGAGGATGACCTCGCAGAGGCCACGCCCGTGGTCGACGTGGTGGACGACGCCTCAGCACCGAAATCCCAGCAGGCTTGGAAGCAGCAGACGAGGGTGCGGGGACTGCAGCCAAAGCAGGCCCGAGTGCAGCTGGCGAGGATGATGCGGGTGCTGCAGCCGCAGGAGTCGTCGGAGGCGGCCTGGGAGCCGCAGGAGTCGTCGGAGGCGGCCTGGGAGCCGCAGGAGTCGTCGGAGGCGGCCTGGGAGCCGCAGGAGTCGTCGGAGGCGGCCTGGGAGCCGCAGGAGTCGTCGGAGGCGGCCTGGGAGCCGCAGGAGTCGTCGGAGGTGCTGGTGTGGGCTCCAGCCCCGTCGTCGGCGCTGGTGTGGGCTCCAGCCCCGTCGTCGGCGCTGGTGTGGGCTCCAGCCCCGTCGTCGGCGCTGGTGTGGGCTCCAACCCCGTCGTCGGCGGTGCGGGCTCCAACCCCGTCGTCGGCGGTGCTTGGCGGCGCGGAGCTGGCACCGGTGCTTGGCGGCACGGAGCTGGCACCGGTACCTGTCGTGGTGCTGGTACCGGAGTGGGCTCCAGCCTTGGAGTTTGTGCTGGCGTGAGAACCAGTTTAGAGTCTGAAACTGGCGTAAGAACAAGGCTAGAAACATTTTCTGGTGTGAAAACCAGGCGAGAGTCTAATTCTGGCGTGAAAACCAGGTCAGAGTCTAATTCTGGCGTGAAAACCAGGTCAGAGTCTAATTCTGGCGTGAAAACCAGGTCAGAGTCTAATTCTGGCGTGAAAACCAGGTCAGAGTCTAATTCTGGCGTGAAAACCAGACTGGGAGCAGGTGTCGGCTTCAGCCGAGGAGCAGGTGTCGGCTTCAGCCGAGGAGCAGGTGTCGGCTTCAGCCGAGGAGCAGGTGTCGGCTTCAGCCGAGGAGCAGGTGTCGGCTTCAGCCGAGGAGCAGGTGTCGGCTTCAGCCGAGGAGCAGGTGTCGGCTTCAGCCGAGGAGCAGGCACAGGGGTCTGCCGAGGAGAACTAGGGGACTGGCTGTGAGCAGGACTAGGACTATGATGAGTGATAAGACAAACACTAGGACTCGGGCAAGGACTTGAGAGAGGACCAGGACTTACAATCACACTAGTGCTTTGAGAAGGGCTTGGGCAATGACCAGGACTTACAGTCATACCAGGGCTTGGGCAAGAACTAGGACAAACGGTCAAACTAGGGCTTGGGCAAGGACTGGGACTAACAATCAAACTGGTGCTCGGGCAAGGACTAGGACAAAGACTAGGACTTACAGTAACACTGGGGCTCGGACAAGAACTTGGGTAAGGACTAGGGTTCGGACTAAGACCACGAGGGGAATCAGTACTAATATTACAAAGGCAAGAAACAAGACTCGGGACCGGACTCGGACTACGGATCAGTCTACGAGTGGAACTAGGACTACGAGAAAGACTAGGACTACAACTAGAATCAGAACGGAAACTCGGACCAGGACTTGGACTACGACTCAGTCTACAAGTCGGTCTACGAGTAGGACTAGAGCATGGGCTACGAAGAAGGCTGGGACTCGAACTCTGAGAGAGACTGTGACTAAAACTAGAACTAGGGCACAGACGGAACACAGGTGGAGGAGGTCTAAGAGGGCGTGACTTGACCGGGGAGAACACAGGTGGAGGAGGTCTACTAGGAGGAGCTAAGCGTTTAGCGGGCCGAAAAACAGGTAAAGGTGGCCTACATGGAGGTTTTTGTTTAGCAGTTTTAAGAACAGGTAGCGTCTGCCCTACCTCCGCAACACAGCTATAGGCCATAGCCCCCCCCTCCAGACGGGAATCCCAGACCCGTTCCCTGTGGTCAGGGACTGACCATAAGGGAGGGTGGTGGGAGGTTTGGAGGCGGGCAGACCCCTCCCCTCTATATTGTCCAGAGTGTCCCTTTGAAAAGGGAGAAAAAACCTTGGACTTGGGCAGAGAATGAGGTTTAAACGGTGGGTTAGAAGAAAAACTAGGTGACTGAGGTTGACTAGAATAATAAGAAAAAATATCCTGATACTTTTGTATATTATTATAAATGTTGTTGTCATTTGAAAATGGCTGAGAAAACGAATCTTCCCCCAAAAATTCCTTGTTGATGACGTCATCATCGGAGGACGGGCTTGCGTTACCGGGGGGCGTCGACGAAATGACGTCATCTGCGCGGGACACAAGTTGGGAATTTGCCCAGTCGGTAAAACTGTTAGCAAAGTGTGTTATTGGGTCCCCAAACAATGGTGTAGGGGTCTTGTGTGCTGACTGTAGGTTGCTGTGTTCGTGAGGAGGGAGACATGGAGTGGGCAAGTCTCTGTCGCCCGACGAAGCCATACTTCGCGGCTTCCGCCTACGCGGACGAGCGCGAGCGCTGCGGGAGGGAAACTCACCGCTCCCGGAACCATCGATCGGAACCAGTTTTCCCTCCAGGTCCCACATCATGCTTTCGTCTGGATTGCATCGGAGAGTTTCAGCCTCCATCGCTCGGAATACCCTCCATGTGCCTTCGTCGAAGGTCTCCTCGTGGTTGCCAGACGCGGAAAAACTTTTTAATGCTCGGATCCTACTGTGATGACTCTTCTTCGGCATTGTAATGCCGGTGTGGTTTTCCCGTGGATGCGTCGAAGCAGAACACAGCATAGGTAAGATAAAGGGTATTTAATAACAAAAGTCTATGAACAAAAATACTGGTGTAAAGAGAAAAAGTAAACAAAAGACGCTAGCGTGAAAGCTAGGATAAAACAAGGAAAACTAGAACTTGGTACGAGGACACAAAAGAGTAAACAAAACATTTAGCATGAAAGCTAGACAATAAAGTGGCTTGGCGTGAGAGCTAGCGAGAAAATACATACGAATGATGAGAGTCGTCACTGATGCGCGTGGGCAAATTAGGATCCGAGAATGAGTGAACAGAAAAGGTGAGCTTAAATAGGAGGGTGATAATTATTAGCAGGTGTGCGGGGCGAGACTAGCAGGTGGACTGATGTGTAACCATAGTGATGGATAAAAACAGGAAATAAACGGGTCAGACAGAGAATGAAAAAACAAACACGTGAAGATCTGAGCAGCAGATCGCAACACTCCTGAAGGAATCAATAAAGTACTATCTATCTATCTATCTATCTATCTATCTATCTATCTATCTATCTATCTATCTATCGATCTATCTATCTATCTATCTATCTATATATCTATCTATCTATCTACCTATGTCAAGTAGTGTTCCGTGAAGCAACATCTCGTCACCTCATGCTGTCTGCTGAATTGACCTCAAGTGTGTACACAAATTTGTCTGAAACAGTTACCCAAGAATATCCAATAGGGATGGTTACCACATGTTGTACTTTTATAGGTAGCAACAGGTGTACTCTGTTGGTATTACCGGATACCAATTAACATGAAAGCACACCATTTGTGTTGAAATAGCTTTACTCCAAGTTCCATATTTATAGAGTCCAAATCGCTTTCACCCATGCTTGCCAACCTTCAGAGCTCTGAATCCAGAAGATGGGTGTGAGTGAGGGGGGTTTGGTGGTAGCGGTGGTGTATATTGTAGCGTCCTGGGAGAGTTAATGCTGCAAGGGGTTCTGGGTATTAGTTCTGTTGTGTTTATGTTGTGTTAATTTTATGTTTTTTTACTGGGGAAGGAGACGACACTGCAGTGGGATGTCAAGTTCAATTGGTTTATTTAGAACTTGATGATTACGTGGAGTGTGTATGCTACTATGTGTCGGCATGAATGGCTATGTGTTGAATTATCATATGTAAATACCGTGAGGGTTGTTGAGGTGCGTGTTGGATGAAATGGCGTCCAAATCCAAAAGGGAGCAAGCCATAGGAAGTCCAAAGTCTAAGCGAGGGGCCATAGGCAGGAGAGCGAGTCCAAAGTCCAAAAACGAGGTCGGGGATCCAGGAAGGCAAAATGGGTGCCAGGAGGGAAGCAGCAGTGGTGACACGACACCGTGGGAAGAGCAGGAGAAACAGGGATCAGGGAAAACACAAGGGCACAAGGAAATAGGCAACGAGCATGATTAGGAGGAAGTCAGAGACACACAGTTTACGAGGAGTAGTTTATGTTCCGACATCAAGGAGTCAGCGTCGGCCATCTTTATACTGCCCTCCTTCATCAACGTCATGTGTGTAGAAGTACTTGTTGTCCTTCCAGATGACTTAAATAGCGACGCACGAGCAGCTTTCCATATCTGGTGGCACTTTTTAATGTGTTTCCGAGATGATGAGACAAATGCTTCCAACTCCTGTTGAGGAAACAAAGGAGGTTGGTAACCAAGGGAACATTCGAATGGTGATAGACCAGTTGCAGAACTTTTCATGGGGTTATAGGCAAACTCGACCCAAGGAAGAAACTTGCCCCAAGAAGAAGGTTGTCAAGCGGAGATGCAGCGCAACGTTGTCTCAACACTTTGGTTAGCTCTCTCAGCCTGACCATTGCTCTGTGAGTGATAGCCAGAAGTTAGACTGACCGTGGCCCCAATACCCTTGCAGAAGGTCTGCCACACCCTGGAAGTGAACTGGGGACCACAGTCCGAAACAATGTCCACCGGACTGCCATGTTGTTTCACAATATAATTAGTCAGCCGTTTCAGAGGAAGAAGAGAGTTTGAGAAGTGGGACAAAATGTGCAGCCTTAGAGAATCGGTCAATAAATGTGTGTATGACGGTACTACCTTGAGAAGAGGGAAAACCAGTAATGAAGTCCAACAAGATGTGAGACCATAGACCAGTGGTCCCCAACCACCGGGCCGCGATTGGTACCGGGCCGCAGAACAATTTTTTATTAATTTTTATTAACAAAAAAAAAAATAAAAAAAATAAAATACATATATATATATATATATATATATATATATATTTTTTTTTAAATTAAATCAACATAAAAAAACAATATACACTTACAATTAGTGCACCAACAACAAAAACCTCCCTTTTTCATGACAAAAACGGCCCTTTTTCAAAGAAAAAAAAAAAAGGATCGGGGCCCCCCCCCACCCGGGCCGCGGGGCAAATTATTAAGCGTTGACCGGTCCGCGGATACAGAAAGGTTGGGGACCACTGCCATAGACGACTGGGGACAGGAAGAAGACAAAGTAGTCCTGCCGGTGGTCTGTGGGACGGTTTATTCCGTGCACAAGTACTGTATGCGGCGATAAACTCACGGGTATCCTGGGCCATGGATGGCCACCAGAATTGCCGGCGAATGAATGAAAGTGTGCGCTGAAATCCCGGATGACACGAGAACACGCTGGAATACCCCCACTCCAAAACTTGAGGAAGAAATATTCCTGTGCACAAAGAGTTTGTTGGGAGGTCTGCCACCTGGCCCCGGATTCCTTTTCCGGGAGTTTTGGACAAGATCCTCCACTTTCCAAGTGACCATGCCGATAATCCTGGAGGGAGGAAGAATAGTTTCTTCTGGAATCTTGTCGGTGGTTTCTTCCGAGAATTGGCGAGAGATTGCATCAGCCTTGGTATTGCGGGATCCTGGTCTGAAAGATAGAGCATAAACGAACCGTCCAAAGAAATGAGACCAACGGGCCTGTCGATAGTTGAGTCTCTTGGCTGATCGGATATGAAGGAGGTTACGGTGATCAGTGAGCACTTGAAACTGATGTTTAGACCCTTCCAACCAATGTCTCCATTCTTTTAATGTCTTGTAATAAGCAAGTAACTCACGATTTCCAGCATCATAATTATGCTCGGCAGAGGATAATCGTCTAGAGAAATAAGCACAAGGATGGATCTTGCCGTCTAGCTTGGAGCGTTGATAAAGAACTGCACCAACTCCTGAACCGGATGCGTCTACTAGTGATGGGATCAGCAGTTCTTTTGACTGTACTGAATCACTAGAATCAGTTCCTTAAATTGAGTCGTTCAAAAGATTCGTTCACAGAATCACTTCTGCAGCAGCAGTTTTGTGTGCAGGTCGGCGAATCATGAGTCAGTCAGTAACAGCTTCCCCAGCGGCAGATCTCGCTGTGTGTGAATCCGACAAGATAATAACAATTTATTTTAAAATTTGCTACAAATATTATTTTCTTTTTTTTCCTTCTTCTTTTTTTTTGTATCCTCTCCATGAGGTGTCCATGACATTTCAAAATGCATCTGAAAACAAAATTAAAAAAAGTTTTTTGAAGTGGTAAAAATTACATACAAATTTACAAATGGTATTATTATTTTGACATTTTAACATTTGACTCGACGACAAAATTGAAATATATTCTTAAATGTGTTTGAAATGCAATTATTTTCTATTATATTTATTTTAACAATTCATATTTGATTTGACAAGATAGAAAAAACGATTCTAAAATGTGTTACAAGTTTTCTTTTTTCACATTACATTTTAATATTTTAACATGTAATGTTTCTAACAAAACATACATGTATTAAAAATGTAATAAAAATCACTCTTCCTTTTATATCAAATTCCAAGGTGTTTTTTTTTCAAAAAATTATGATCACTCTAAAAGCGGTATATAATAAACACGATATGAAAAATAGAATTAAAAAATGTGTGCGGGTCAGCGAATCGTGAGTCAGTCAGTAACAGCTTCCCCAGCGGCAGGTCTCGCTGTGTGTCAGTTGGCGAACGACACAAGCCCTCAGCACCCAATGAACGACGCGCACAGTGACTGAACGAGATCCTCAATGTGACGTCATCCTCCGCGACACAGTCAGTTCTCTGTCAGTACGTTCGCGAACGTGATTCACGTGATTCACGTCGCGACACAGTCAGTTCTCTGTGTCAGTACGTTCGCGAACGTGATTCACGTGATTCGCGCCAGTTCCACTCATACCGGCATTGTCGCGGCGAATCATGTTGAATGAGCCAGGACTGCCCTAGGACCAGGGGGGCTACAGGAGCGTCCAACATCCAGAAGCTGATGACCTCTGTGTGGTTGCCAGAAAGGGTAAGAGATAATGGTTTAGTGCGATATTTGATGGGACCCAAAGGGTGGCCATCTAAGGCATGGGCAGAGACAAAATCTTTTAAGGGTACTAAAGGAACATACTTCTCACGGGTGTACCTCAAGTCCATGATACTTTTGTCGGCCCCGGAGTCCAGGTATGCGTCAATGAACAACGTCCAAGCTTCCCAGGCCAAGCTTGCGGGGAACAGAATACTGGGGTTCCTCCTGGAAGGAGTCACGGGGACAATAGTATGGCTCACCAGGATCCCCTTGACTGGTAAGCCCGATCTTTTGGCCGAAACGTGTAATTTCGTATTTGATGGTCCGCCCGGCCACAGTAAAGACATAGTCGGCATTGGAACCTCCGTTCTCTTTCTTCAATAGATAGTTGAGACCTGCCAATTTTCATGGGTTCGTGAGGTGTGGTGACATCAGGACTTACAGTACCGGAACTTTTAGTGTAGTGACGATTGATTCCTCCAGGGACTCCTGCAGAGGCTGCGCTGCCATAATCCCTCCTCCTCTCTGCCCCACGTTCCATGAAGCGTTGGTGGAAAAGTAGGGCTAACTCGATGATGTCTTGACAGTTTGAGGGTCTGTCCCGCATCAGACCATCCTTAATAGAATTATTAAGACCACTACCATAAGCGCTCTGGAGTGCCTTGTCATCCCATCCACTCTCTGCCGCTAGGGTTCTGAACTCCATGGTATAAGTAGCTACAGACCGGGAGCCCTGCCGCATGGAATGGAGTCGGGAAGCGACGTCTCCGCCCTCAGCAGGATGATCAAATACAGCCAAAAATTCATTTCGGAAAGAAGCATAATTCATGTTAAGCCGAGAATTCTTACTAAGAGCCGATGTGGCCCATTTTAAAGCAAGTCCAGAAAGTCAGGAGAATATAAATGCTACTTTAGCACAGTCATTAGCCTGTCGGGAATGCTGGTGTAGAAAAATAAACTCACATTGAACCAAGAAGCTGCGACACTCTTCGAAACCTCCTTCAAAGTTCTTAGGAACAGCTATCTTTGGTTCACGGAAAGGCGTTGTTCCTCCGGTGGTGAGTGTACTTGGTGTGCTAATGGCGGTTGTGGGGGGTGTCACCTGACCAGTGCTGAGGTGGTTGAGTCTAGACAACTGGCTGGCGAATGCGACGTCCAATTTGTCCTCCAGGGTGGAAAAACGGACCTGGTGTTGTTGAAGGACGGTTTGGATTGTGGACAAGTCCGTACTGGGTGAAGTCCGAGTCCGAGGTCCGACTGAAGACTTAGAGGTGCCGTCTGGTTCCATCTTGGTCGGAACGTACTTTTATGGTTTTCTACTAGGGAAGGAGACGGCACAGCAGTGGGATGTCAAGTTCAATGGGTTTATTTAGAACTTGATGATTACGTAGAGTGTGTATGCTATGTGTCTGCATGAATGGCTATGTGTTGAATTATCATATGTAAATACCGTGAGGGTTGTTGAAGTGCGTGTTGGATGAAATGGCGTCCAAATCCGAAAGGGAGCAAGCCAGAGGAAGTCCAAAGTCCAAGCGAGGGGCCAAAGGCAGGAGAGAAAGTCCAAAGTCCAAAAACGAGGTTGGGGATCCAGGAAGGCAAAATGGGGGCCAGGAGGGAAGCAGCAGTGGTGACACGACACCGTGGGAAGAGCAGGAGAAACAGGGATCAGGGAAAACACCAGGGCACAAGGAAATAGGCAATGAGCAAGATTAGGAGGAAGTCAGAGACACGCAGTTTACGAGGGGTAGTTTACGTTCCGACATCAAGGAGTCGGTGTCGGCCATCTTTATACTGCCCTCCTTCATCAACGTCAGGTGGGTTAGGTGTGGAATGTCGCCGGCTGCGGCAGAGAGAGGGCGAAGTCCGCTTGATGAGTGCGGGGGCGTGTCAGGAGTTTGCAGCGGAGCCTCTGCATGCTCTTGCAGCAGCGGGAAGCAAAGAGTGTGTGTGTGACACAACAGTTACGGTGCGGATGTTCTCCCGAATTGTGTTTGTCATTCTTGTTTGGTGTGCGTTCACAGTGTAGCGCATATTTGTAACAGTGTTAAAGTTGTTCATACGACCAACCTAAGTGCGACCTGTATGGCTGTTGGTCAAATATGCCTTGCATTCACTTATGTGTGTCTGTAAAAGCCCACGTACATAATGTGACTGGGCCGACAAGCTGTTAGTATGGACGAAAAGCGGACTTGTCTACAGGTTTTAGAGGACACTAAAAGCAGTGCCTTTTAGGCACGCCCCCAACATTGTTGTCCGGGTGGAAATCGGGAGAATGGTTGCCCCAGGAGATTTTCGGGAGGGGCACTGAAATTCGGGAGTCTCCCGGAAATTTCGGTAGGGTTGGCAAGAAGGCTTTCATCTCCCTCTCCAGGTTTCCCTCTTCTGCAACGTCTCACACTTCCTTCGTACTGGCTTCTATTAGCAGCAGTGTATTTAGCTTCAAAACTAATATGTTATGAATCCTTATTTACCGTCTTCGTTGTCTGTTACCAAATCTGCCATGTTTACAAAACACACTCGTACCTGGGTAACACACGGCACACTGACAAAGCTTAACCTGCTGTAACTATAACAATCTACAAGGTTAATATAGTTGGCTTCTCTGTCTTCCCCTTTATTTATCTGCTTTATTTCGTAAATGAGCCACCTACAGCCCATGGAAACAGCTTAATCCGATGGCATTCGGTTTTTGAAAAGTCGGTCAAACACAGTTGGATTATGCAATTGAAAACCAGATTTCTTGGGATATAACCCAGAAGCAGATTCCATTCAATAAAAACAGCAACAATTGTATTGCTTCTCAAATTATGACGGAGCATTTTGAAGTGTATTGATTGCAGAAAAAATGAAACAGATTTATTTAGTAAGGTAACTCAGAAAATGCGTACTCCCGTACGAAATATGAAAGAGAATGAAGCAAGTATTACAAATTACAAGGAAAATAATAAAGCGCACACAACCCTCTTCACACTGCATTTCCAGACTGATTTACAATTACTGTGTATGCCACACAACTGGCAAAATAGTCCATAAAAAAGCAACCAAGTTTGTCTTGAACAGTATCCAATCGGGCATGAATAGTCTTTTCCTTTGGATTTAAAACTAAATCCATCGATCCACAGAGCCCTTGCTGCCTTATGAATGGACTTGGAATACATTCAAAAGTTTTGTTTTCATGATTCTCGGTCCAAACATTCCTTCGAAAAACTCTCAGCCGTGGGTCTACCTTTACTTGTATTGTACCGTATTTCTCGGCAAGAAAGCGTTCAAAGAACTCCGGCTTATCAGTGATTCCCAGAGCCTGAAAATAGTCTGAGGGCTATAGTTTTCTATTCGGGCTGAAGGACTCTGGTAGCCCTTCCGGTAACACTTAGAGTTGCTACCTCAGTAGAAGCATTTAAGTTCAATCTTAAAACTCATTTTTATACTCTAGCCTTTAAATATACCCCCTCCCCCTTTTTGACCAGTTGATCTGCCGTCTCATTCCTGCTCTCCCCCCCCCTCTCCTGCGTGGAAAGGTTATACAGATAAATCGCTAGTTGTTCAAAGTCGGGATTCCGTGTGGACCAGTCATCTGTACATCAGTTGGGGACGTCTCTGCGCTGCTGACTTGTCTCCACTCAAGATGATCCCCTGCTGGCCCCACTATGGACTAGACTCACTCTATTAACTAGATCCACCAACATCCATTGCACTGGTCGCCCAGGGTTTGGTCCCCACATCTGCGATCCCCTCCAAGATTTCTCATTGTATCCCATTCGGTCGAGCGCTATATAAATAAACTTTGATCGAATGATTGATTGATCAATTGATCGATTGACTTTGGACCTGCATCCGCTCGGATACATTCTTGGTAGTAGCGTCATGTTTGTTGCACATCCAAGATCATTTCTTGAAGCTGTCTGCTATTTAACATTTGCATAGTCATTAGCATACTTGCTAACCTTGAGACCTCCGATTTCGGAAGGTGGGGGGTCGGTGGGCGTGGTCAGGGGTGTGGCGGGGGGTGTGTTTATTTACAACTGTTGTGTGCGCAGTTGTGCACTGCACTTTCTAAAGTAGATGTTATTGTCACACATGCATGATTGATTGATTGATTGATTGAAACTTTTATTGGTAGATTGCACAGTACAGTACATATTCCGTACAATTGACCACTAAATGGTAACACCGCAATAAGTTTTTCAACTTGTTTAAATCGTGGTACAAATATATACTATCAGCATAATACAGTCATCACACAAGTTAATCATCATAGTATATACATTGAATTATTTACAATGCGGGGGGTAGGATGAGTAGCTTTCAGAGAAATGGACATTGAAACAGTGAAGGTGTGACTTGTAGGATATGTACAGCAAGCAGAGGATATAGTGAGTTCAGATAGCATAAGAACAAGTATATACATTAGAAATACATTAGATTATTTAAATTAGGTTATTTACAATCCGGGGAGATGGGATGTGAATGTAGGAGGATAAAGGGTTGAAGTTGCCTGGAGGTGTTGTGCTGGTGCATGTACAGTAGATGGTAGTATTGTCCTGTTTAAGAGTGTCACGTGCTGTTTACGGCAGACGAACTGCCATACGGTAGAGTGGTAGACATAAACGTGACTGCTGTTGTTGTGTGTTGTTACTGCGCTGAGAGGACGTTAATGAAACTGCCTAACAATAAACCCACATAAGAAACCAAGAACTCGCCCTCAATCATTCTACAGTTATAACGTCATTTTCGGGAGAAAATTTGTCCCGGGGGGTTTTCGGGAGAGGCGGTTAATTTCGGGAGTCTCCCGGAAAATCCGGGAGGGTTGACAAGTATGGTCATTAGAGACGTAATATTTCTAATCAGTGTCAATATTACAGCAACATACGCCTAATGTGACGTCATATAGGTCAACCAGAAAATAAATAAATTAACTGTGCTAAAAAGAAATAAGCGCTCCTCCCAGTCTAAGGGAAGCACACTGCGTATGACCAATAGTCGCATTGCAAGAAGTATATGGACAGTCGGACTTCACAAGTAGGTGTGAAATTACAAAAAAATGAACTGAAAACACAGTGAGTATTGCCAGAAGTCCGAGGTGCACTCCAATGAAAATCAATGTGCTGAAGAAACCAGTCCCAGAAATAATTAAAATGATGAAAATATGGTAAATATTTCACATATTATATTGTTATGAGCGTGTCTGTCACTACATTTTATACATACTTAGTGTTTATACAAAACGTTAAAGGGCCCGGAGTCCAGGTCTCGTTAGCCGCAACTTCCAAGCGTTTTTTATCATCTTTAAAATCGTAAAAAAGAAAAAAAAGACGTGTGTTCCTGTCTCTCATAATGATTGTGTTATCAGGCAATTTTTTTTTTTTTAAGTGCAGTTCCCCTTTAAGTACCAGTATTGATACCCATCAAATGGGAATTGGCAACGTATCGGTTCAAAAATGAAAAGTACCCTTTGTTTCATTGTCATGGCTCAGGTTGTGGTTCTGTTTCCCATACATGTTTTTCTAAATCTTTCTCTCCCCCACATTGTGGATTGCGGCATGCTTGGGATCAGAGGGCTCACCTGAATCCAAATTCTGGTCCCCTTATTTAGCTGATCTGGTTCAGCCTGTTGCTGGGGAATTTCATTCTGATGCCATTGCCACGTCCTCAGTGTTTCCGCAGGATAGAGTTTCGTCTTTTTGCCTGCTTGCCTTAGCCCCGGCTTCCTATGTGTGCCTAGTATCGTCTAGCCTTGCCTAGCGGCTTAGTTAAAACTTATTTGGGTTTTTTTTCTATCTTTTCGTGGTGTGTTTGTGTTTTGTTGCTGCCTATTGCTTGTATTCCGTCTTGTGGCTTCTCCCCGCAAGCGAAAACAAGTGGTGGTCAACCAGGCCAAGATCGCTGTTGTGCAACAAGCAGTACGCAAGGGGTTCAGATCTTCCTGCAAAAAGCAGATACGAGCTAACAAATCTAACCATCCAATAGAATCAACTCATATACTTTATATAAAAAAATTAAACAAATGTTAAATGATATTAAGGAGTCTTTGTCAGTGGAGTTCCCAGATATGTCGAACTAGCTTGTGCTTCAGATCTCATTTTATACAACAAAACTGATGAACAATTGAAAAAACATAGCGGTCTACAACTTTTTTGTTTGTGGCTGGGTCAAGGAAATTAGTATCGAGACTCTTTCGGAAAAATATGCATCGTTTTTGCCTGGGTAAGGTTGCATTTCATTATTCAACTGACAACTGACACCCATGACTGCATATCACTGACATGTACTGAGTCATTACCATATTTGTTTTTTGTTCTGTTGACACAGGTTTCCCTGCTCTTCAGGGGAGTTATAATAAACTCCACTGAAAAGCAAAAAAACATGCGAAACAGGCTTCTAGGGATAAAATAGCCTCTGTGTTTTTTCCTCACCAAAAGGTATTTAAATAAATAAATATATATATATATATATATATATATATATATATATATATATAACCCGCCCCCCGGCCAAATTTTTTTAAACCGGATGCGGCCACCTAGTCAAAAAGTTTGGGGAACCCCGGTCTAGACTGTTTGTCAGGCCTTTCTAGGCGTGACAAAGAGTTGGTAGTGTGACAACAAACACGCCATCTCACTGCTGTGATCCGTTTAGATGATGCATTCGGTCCTCTAATCCTCCTCAGAAGGAATCCTCAGCCAGTCCTTTTGAAGTCGTTCTATTTTATTATTTATCAGCCTTAAATTTTCCCCAAATAACTATTTTTGTATCGCCCTCTCGGCTCGGCGTGCTTTCCACTGCGACCCATTTTTGTTTGGGTTAGAGGGGTTTCAGTCAAAACCCAATTAAAGTCACAGATGCGGCACGCAAACACACAAAATCCAGCATAGTTATTGGATTTGTGCTGTGATATATATTCTGTATGCCACGTATAAACATTTGGAATGCACTGGCAGCAGAGATAGCGGATCTTCCCATTTCCTCATGTAAATAGAAGCTGGGTGTCACTTTTATGGAGGCTCTTTGAAAAGCTCCCTCATATGATCAGGTGCTGATATCCCCTCTTGGAGTCTGCTCACCCACTCGGGAAGTGTCCACAGTTCCGTGCAGTTGCACACTTTCACGCCCCGTCCAAAGCTCCAGCCTTCGCTTTCATCTGCCACTCGGTCACACTTGCGTTTTACTGAGCCGTAATTGTGCTGTAATTAGGAGGCGGCGCATGGAACGCCCATTCAAACCTTACTTACACACTAAGGGACATAAACAACAGAGCATACGATTTGGGATGTGTTCATGTAAAAGGGACACAAATGCAAAAAAATGTTGTCCAAACTGAACCACAAATGTGTTGTTTTTTTAATTCGGACATCCTTAACAAGGTTATATTTTAAACCTAGAACACCGTATGTGATTTTTATTTTGCTGCATTTATCTGAGTGTCATACATCTCTGGGTAGCTTCGGCATTGTCTTTAACATCTTTGATGGCTTGTATATTTTTCTGATCCAAAAAACACTTTTTCTTACAGCTATATACACTATATTGCCAAAATTATTCGGCCACCTGCCTTGACAAATTAACTTGAAGTGCCATTCCATTCCTAACCGGTAGGGTTCAATATGATGTGGCTCCACTTTTTTTGCAGCTATTACAACTTAAACCCTTCTGGGAAGGCTGTCCACAAGGTTGCGGACTGTGTTTAAAGGAATTTTAGACCAGTGGTTCTCAAATGGGGGTACGCTTACCCCTGGGGGTACTTGGAGGTAGGCCAATGGGTACGTGAGATTTTTTTTTTTTATTCTAAAAATAGCAACAATTCAAAAATCCTTTAGAAATATATTTATTGAATAATGCTTAAACAAAATATGAATGTAAGTTCATAAACTATGAAAAAATGCAACAATGCAATATTCAGTGTTGACAGCTAGATTTTTTGTGGACATGTTCCATAAATATTGATGTTAAAGATTTTTTTTTTTTTGTGAAGAAATGTTTAGAATTAAGTTCATGAATCCAGATGGATCTCTATTATAATCCCCAAAGAGTGCACTTTAAGTTGATGATTACTTCTATGTGTAGAAATCTTTATTTATAATTGTATCACTTGTTTTATTTTTTCAACAAGTTTTTAGTTATTTCTATATCTTTTTTCCAGATAGTTCAAGAAAGACCACTACAACTGAGCAAATTTTGCACTGTTATACAATTTAATAAATCAGAAATTGATGACGTAGTGTTGTATTTTACTTCTTTATCCTTTTTTTTCAACCAAAAATGTTTTGCTCTGATTAAGGGGTACTGGAATCAAAAAATATGTTCACAGGGGGTACTTCACTGAAAAAAGGTCGAGAACCACTGTTTTAGACCATTCTTCCAAAAGCGCATTGGTGAGGTCACACACTGATGTTGGTCGAGAAGGCCTGGCTCTCAGTGTCTGTTCTAAATCATCCTAAAGGTGTTCCATCGGGTTCAGGTTAGGACTTTGTGCAGGCCAGTCAAGTTCATCCACACCAGACTCTTACATCCATGTCTTTATGGACCTTGCTTCGTGCACTGGTGCACAGTCATGTTGGAAGAGGAAGGGGCCCACTCCAAACTGTTCCCACAAGGTTGGGAGCATGGGATTGTCGAACATGTTTTGGTATCCTGGAGCATTCTAAGTTCCTTTCACTGTAACTAAGGGGCCAAGCCCAATTCCTGACAAAGCGACCCCGCACCCTATAATTCATTCTCCACCAAATTTCACACTCTGCACAATGCAGTCCGAAATGTACCGTTCTCCTGGCAACCTCCAAACCCAGACTCGTCCATCAGAAATTCCACGACTGGATTTGTTGTACAGGTGGTATCCTTTGACAGTTTCACGCTCGACATCACTGAGCTCCTGAGAGTGGCCCATTCTTTCACAAATGTTTGTAAATTTAGTCTCCATGCCTAAGTGCTTAATTTTATACACCTGTGGCCGAGCCAAATGATTTATTTACTTATTTACACTTACCGAATAGGACACCTGACTCTGATCATTTGGATGGGTGGCCAAATACTTTTGGCAATATAGTGTATATTGGGTGATTTTTACCCAGCAATAATGATTGAAGGTAAAGAAGGTTTTTTTGTGGATTTTACCAAGAGAAAGTGTTAGTGTATAAAATTGTCATGGCTGGTTACACCAGGCTGTGCCTTACTTTGCGTTTGTTGGTTTTCTCCTGTGTTTAGTGTTTTAGTTCCTGTCCTGTGCTTTTATTTTGGCGGCTCTTCCGGTTTGGTTGGTGCACTTCCATGCACCGGTTTGCTGTTGGCAATCAGGACTATTTGTGTAGGAGTTGGGTAAGGTAGGTCTTTATTGTCATTGCACAAGTGCAACAAAATGTTTTCAGCACAAACCCGTTCAAGATTAGACAAACAAACAGTGTACAGGGCTACAGAACAGGAATTCTCATGGGTCGCCATAAGGTGCCCCGTAAGGATGGAAAAAAGGTCAACGCTGGGGAAGGGTGAATAAAAAAATACAATCCAGACTGGGCTCCTAAGGGGGACCAGTCTGGAGTAGGAAAAAAACTCCATTGCAAAGCAAATATACTGTACATATTACAACTCAAGACTTACAACAGAGGAGAGGTAGTGGAGGCTACGGTGGAAGGCTGCAGCTCTTCAGGCGCTGCCCAGCCATCCATCACCCCTTAGGGATTCGATAAATTGAGCCTTTTGCTACCTCCGTTGTCGGGAGTTTGCTCTCTCCTCCTGACGTGAGTTTTGCAGTGTTTCAGCCTTCCGTTTTGATGTTTTGCAACCTGTCGGTTTTAGTTTAGTTTTTGCATAGCCTTCCCTTGTTGACCAAGATTGTGGCCGTTTCATGGACGCCCTCCGCGCTATCAAGAGCTAGGCCTAGGACCCAGGCATGGACAGTGGCTGGTGCGCTGTTTTTTTGTTCCCAAATTCCTAATTTTCCAGTAATTTTGTAGCATTTTTGTATGGTCCTTCATTTCTTTCATTTTGTTAGACAAGACACAGTTTAAAATAAAAGAACACTGCTCAAATTTGTCATGTTTTGATATATTTTAATGGCAAGTACTTTTTGTTAGGTGTACTATCTCGAGTAAAAATCACGCGGCTTTAGTGATGGTGTTTTGAATTTGAGTGATAGTATCCTAAGGTATATCACGTTTGCATTAGAATTCAATATGTCCAAAAGTAGAAGAAGGAAGCAGAGCTTATTTAAAACTACTTCTTCTCCATGTCGCAGCAATGACTGACCCAGCAGGCACAAGACATTGACACAAGGTTGATTATACGTCCATGTCCTTTAAAACTGACTTTAAAGGCCTACTGAAACCCGCTACTACCCACCACGCAGTCTGATAGTTTATATATCAATGATGAAATATTAACATTGAAAACATGCCAATACGGCCTTTTTAGTTTACTAAATGACAATTTTAAATTTCCCGGGAGTTTCGTCCTGGAAATGTCGTGTAATGATGATGTGTACGCAAGACGTCACAGGTTTTTAGGAAGTAGGAGCTCTGCACACACACACAGCTAAAAGCCGTCTGACTAAACGGCATAATTACACAGTATTTGTTGCTGAATCTTTTGCAATTTGTTCAATTAATATTGGAGAAGTCACAGTAGAAATATGGAGTTGGGAAGCTTTAGTCTTTAGCCACACAAACACATGGTGATTCTTCGTTTAAAATTCCTGGAGGTGAAACGTTACTATGGATCAGAGCGTGGTCAAGCCAACATGAATCAAGACGGAATGTCAACCAACAGGTTTCCGTGAGAAAATTGTGGTTAAAAAGTTGCTTCTTACCGGAGAAAAGCTGAGCTTGTGCCGTCCGTAGCTGCCGTTGACTCCACTGAGACACTGCGCGTCAACACACCCGTGGAGACATCCTTCCGACTATCAGGTACTATTTAACTCACTAAAACACAAGCAACACAATAGAAAGATAATGGATTTCCCAGAATTATTCTATTAAATGTGTCTAAAAACATCGGAATCCGTCCCAATGCAATCGCGTTTTTTTTGTACTTTTTTTTTCTTTTTTTTTCTAGTCCGTCGCTATCAATATCCTCGAACATGAATCTTTCATCCTCGCTCAAATTAATGGGGAAATTGTCGTTTTCTCGGTCCGAATAGCACTTTTTGTTGGAGGCTCCCATTAAAATCAATGTGAATATGTGAGGAGCCATCAAACATGTGACGTCATCGTCTGCGACTTCCGGTAGAGGCAGGGCTTTTCTCTTAGCACCGAAAGTTGCGAACTTTATCGTGGATGTTCTCTACTAAATCCTTTCAGCAAAAATATGGCAATATCGCAAAATGATCAAGTATGACACATAGATTGGACCTGCTATCCCTGTTTAAATAAGAAAATCTCATTTCAGTAGGCCTTTAAAACAACTTTGTAAAATAGTTGTATTTGTAAATTGAGACAACGTTGGATCCAGGTTGTTGGTTGGGAAATGACCAAATTTCAAAGGTCAACACAACGTCACAACCTGACATTGAATAAACCTACCAAAATTAAATTGTCAAATCAACGTCAAAACCCAAAATATATTAAGAGTCGTCAAAAAGCATTTTGAGTTGCTCAACGTCAGGACCTCATTCAACAAGTTGTAATTTTTTTATTTTTTTGATAGTCTACTGACTTTGCCATGTCTTGTGATCATGTTTTGTTTAGTTATGTTCTGTTACTTCAAGACTCCATTAGTTCTTATTTTTTCACTCCCTTGTTTTGTCACCATGGCGACCCATTAGTTTCACCTGACTCACGTGTTATACTCACGCACCTGTTTTTAATCACAGAGACTATTTAAGCCTGTCACCTTCTGTTGGTCGCTCTGGCGTCATCACTCTGTTCATGCTCACTCCCACTCTGCTTCATGCCGTGTTTATTCTTTCATGCAATTTCATAGTTCAAGCTGCCCTGCTCACGTCACCGCAAGTAAGTTTTGTTTATTTATGCCACAGTTAGTGACTTTTGTTTCATGTCCACAGTATAAGTCAAAGTGCTAGTTTTGTTCCCTGCATTAAGTTTTGTACCCCCGCTGCGAGCGCCTTTTGTTTTGCACGTTTTATAGTTAAATAATTAAATCATGTATTCACCTTCACGCCATGTCTGGTCCAGTTCATTTGCATCTCGGGAAAACTATCCATCCAGAAAGCTGCACCGTAGTCCAAGTTCCGTCAGACTTTGTGTGTTTTACAACAGGGAGAAAAAAAGAATAGAGAAAATGTCAACAATAAACAAGACATAATGATGAAATGCAGAGGAAAGAAATATGCTAATCAGAATAAGCAATAGATACATGAACAAATAAATATTCCACAATAAATATAAACAATTTAGAATAAAAATATGAATACATTTAAAAAATGAAGCATGAGTAAAACAAACCAAAAAAAAAGATTATATAATGAGCACGGTGGCGGAGTGGTCAGTGCTCGTATAACACTAAATTGGCCCTAGTGTGTGAATGTGAGTGTGAATGGTGTCTCTCTATCTGTGTTGGCTGAGATAGGCTCCAGGCCCTCCCCGCAACTCCGAAAGGGACAACTGGTAGAAAATGGATGGATGGATATTAAATAAGCATAACATAATTTAAGACAATGTGAACAGGCTGAGTCTGTACCCGACAATGCAATAAATGTATACATATTACAATGCATTTTTTTGTTTTGTTACTTCGGCAGTGCTTAGCTTGCTTTTACACTTGTATGACACTTGCTACTTAAAATGTGGCCTTTGCAGTGTTATTTGTAATGGTGCCATTTTGACCCTGGAACACATTGATTATATAATTGAATTGTTTACCAACATTTAAGGTTTAAGTGTATGCGATGATTTCGTTTGTACCAACAACGTTTGTTTAGATCAGACCTGGGCAAATTAAGGCCCGGGGGCCACATGCGGCCTGTTGAGCTTTTAAATCTGGGCTGCCAGACAGTCCAAAATAATTGTTTTAGATCTTTAAGATGGAAAGTGTAGCTGCCATTATGATGTGCAGTGATGTTCTCTAATGACCGCAAGTCTTCAGCTATACTAAATCTTTCAATTATTGGAATCTGCATCACATACTAGTTACTATGGTCATCTAATTGGTTACTATGATCATCTAATTATTTGAGACTTGCGTGGCATAGCGATGCCGGATATGTTCTTCCAGGGATGCGTCGGACAAGAACACAGCGTAAGGTAAGAAATAAGTATTTATTAAACTAATAAAACAGGCTAGAACAAAAATACTGGTGCTAGGCAGAAAAGGCAAACAAATGGTGCTAGCATGGGAGCCAGGGAAATAAACAGACACACTAACACTTGGCACAAAGGCACGAAAAGAGAAAACAAAACAATTAGCATGAGAGCAAGGAATAAACAAAAACGCAGCGCGAGAGCTGGCGAGTACAAACATGGAAAGCAAGTCGTCATCTGTTGCGTGAAAGCAAATTGGAATCCGAGGCACTAGAACAAAAAAGGGGCAGGCTAAATAAGGCAGTAATCAGTAGAAACAGGTGTGCGTAAACCGAGAGAAGCAGGTGGAAACAATATGCAACCATAGTGACAGAGCAAAACAGGAAATAAGGAGGTCAAACAACAGAATGTGATATAAAAATGAACAAAGCTATAATCCGGGCATCGGATCATCACAAATTAGTTACTATGGTCATCTACGGTCAATCAACACCCTCACCACCGCTTATCTCCTCTGGGGTTGTGAATGGCTGAGCGGCGCTACAGAGCAAACAGCGGGCCTGCGCAAACCCACCCCTCCCTCTGTTGCAAGTTGGTGTGATATATGTATGTGTAATGAGTGCCATGCGATGTGCGGTTTTTTCCTTGGACTCAGGCTAGACCTCTGCTGAGGGTCTAGCTTTGGACTGCTATTTTTTTTACCCCCCCCCCTCCTAATGTCACCCTTTTCTTATCTTTTTAAGGAGCGCTGTAACTGGCTGATCCGTCGGCATTCTCGTCTTGTCCACCCCCTGTAATGTATGTCTGCTCTTAGCGGGACTGTGCCGAAAATATAATTTCAGTTCTGATGTGTCTTGTACATGTTGGAACAGACAAATAAAAATTATTCTGATTCTGATTCTGATTCTAATTAGTTACTATGGTCCTCTAATAACTTACTATGGTCACTATGAGAGATCTCAGATTGTAGGTGTTTTTTTTTTCACTATGTTTTTTGCTTTTTGGTTGTGTTTTGGTTGATTGTAAAATATGTTGTCAATATTCAGTGTTTTATCGTTCCCACATTCTTTATTTTCATGTACATTCTTGGTGTTTCATTCAGTAAAAAAAGATTCAAATTCCATTCCGTTTTTTAAGGCGGTCTGTCATAACATTTTTAGATTTCAATCATTATTGTGAGGTTTTGTATTAGCGTTCCTAAAAATATATATACCCAGACACACTTTTTTTTCATCTAAATCTGCCCTCCCGAGTAAAATAGTTGCCCAGCCCTGGTTTGGATGAAACACTGCTTGTAAAAAAAAAAAAAAAAAAAAAAAAAAGCTTGCTTCTGTGATAATTAAAGTTAAAGTTAAAGTACCAATGATTGTCACGCACACTATAGATGTGGCGAAATTATTCTCTGCATTTGACCCATCACCCTTGATCACCCTCTGGGAGGTGAGGGGAGCAGTGAGCAGTGATTTAACCCCCAATTCCAACCCTTGATGCTGAGTGCCAAGCAGGGAGGTAATGGGTCCTATTTTTACAGTCTTTGGTATGACTCGGCCGGGGTTTGAACTCACAACCTACCGATCTCAGGGTGGACACTCTAATCACTATTACTGTTCTCAGGTGCAGACTCTAAAATGTTACAAAAATGTTTATTTCAAGCGACAATGTTATTGTCTTTTTACTAAAGTATTGTGTTTTTGTTTTTAGAACTGCACAGGCATCGAAAAGAAGAGTTCTCTTTAACTTTTAAAAGGGTAAATAGTCACACACGTGTATGGAGGTAAAAAGTAGTTACTCATCAGTAACAATCCTGCACAAATAGCTAAAACACATTTCCAACAAATCCCTTATAAAATGGCAAGAAGAGAAATCGATACATGCTGTAGTGGAAATCTCCCGTGAGGCTCATGATGTCTTCTTTTAAAAAACAAGCATGAATTGATCGAAAACTTTCAGACCAAAGCACACTGAATGCAACTGACAGCTACTGGAAAGTAAGATTTATGACATGACTGAAGGAGGAGGGAAAAAAGATCAAAACTCAAACAGCACCAATGTAGGGACGGCTCCTGAATGTTTTCTCAGCCGGGGTTAAGGGGAGGCATTTTTTCAATAACACCAGCACAGGCATGTCCGATGGAAAAGTAATCTTGACAAAATAATATTCAAACAAAATAGTTACGTTTCTTGTGCAAAGGTGAGAGATGCAGCAATGGACAGCACTCTTGCGCCTGCTAATAACCTGAAACACATCCAAAAGTTATTTTATTCCATATGCATAATTAATCAAAACAGACAACTACGCATTGGAAATATTGTTTTGGGTCACAACATAATAACTTAAAAAAATAGTTAATAGTGCAATTATTTTAGGCCTAAAATAAATGCTGCTGTGGTGCTGCAACGAGAAGTACAAGTAGCCTGTGACTAATGTTTCGCCTCAAAAAATCAAAACTTCAGATATGATATGAATAATTACATTAGGTGAAGTGGATTATTTTTATGTAGCGTTTTTTTTTTCTCTCAAGAGTCAAAGCGCTTTATATGTTGATAGCCATTATCTACATCTTTAAGCAACATTCAAACCAGTGTGGGTGGCACTGGGCGCAGGATGTTGTACTGTAAACACTCTAATGATTCGTATCACAAGACCTAAGAGGCTGGGGAACAATCGTCTCTATAAGATGGGGAAGAAAGAGAGGGGGAGGGAGAAAGACGAAGAGAACAGGGTTGTAATCCTGGACAAAGCTGAGTCATTCAAACCCCGTTTTCATATGAGTTGGGAAATTGTGTTGGATGTAAATATAACCGGAATACAATGATTTGCAAATCACTTTCAACCTATATTCAATTGAATGCACTAAAAAGACAAGATATTTGATGTCCAAACTCATAAACTTTATTTTTTTTTTCCAAAAAATCATTAACTTAGAATATCATTGCTGCAACATATGCCAAAGTAGTTGGGAAAGGGCATGTTCACCACTGTGTTACATCACCTTTTCTTTTAACAACACTCAATACATGTTTGGGAACTGAGGAAACTAATTGTTAAAGCTTTGAAAGTGGAATTCTCTCCCATTCTTGTTTTATGTAGAGCTTCAGTCGTTCAACTGTCCAGGGTCTCCGCTGTCATATTTTACGCTTCATAATGCGCCACACATTTTCGATGGGAGACAGGTCTGGACTGCAGGCAGGCCAGGAAAGTACCCACACTCTTTTTTTACGAAGCCACGTTGTTGTAACACGTGCTGAATGTGGCTTGGCATTGTCTTGCTGAACATTAAAAAGACGGCGCTTAGATGGCAGCATATGTTGTTCCAAAACCTGTATGTACCTTTCAGCATTAATGGTGCCTTCACAGATGTGTAAGTTACCCATGCCTTGGGCACCAATGAGAGAAGTTAAGACCATACCTTCTGTCAAAAATGATTTATGGGGGGTCATAAATCAATGATTTATGAGGGGTCATAAATCAATGATTTATGAGGGGTCAAGGTCAAAGGTCAATGATTTATGAGGGGTCAAAGTTAAAGGTCAAAGTCAAAGGTCAAAGTCAAAGGTCCGGGTCAAATGTCAAGGTCAAGTGGGTGTGGCTTACCCCGGAAGAGGGTGGAGTTAAGACCTGCGGTGGGAGTGGTTAAACCAGGAAGAGGGTGGAGTTTTAACCAGAAAGAGGGCAGAGTTAAGACCTGCGGTGGGAGGGGTTAAACCAGGAAGAGGGTGGAGTTAAGACCTGACGAGGGAACAAAGGAGGGTTCAGTTTTTTAAGAAAGCTTGAGGATGTCATCTGAGCAGCATGTGACCATCCATTTGACAGTTTAAATGTTTACGATCGTTTGAAACAACTTCCAGATTTCGATGTATTGATGGCTGGGAATGTTACGTGTGGAGATGTGGACACGCACGCACTTCACACACACACACACACACACACACACACACACACACACACACACACACACACACACACACACACACACACACACGCACACACACACACACACACACACACACACACACATACACACACACACACACACGCACACACACACACACACACACACACACGCAGAGGAGGGGTACAAAAGGGCGGTGTAAGGCTTAGTCATTATTTGGAGCTTTATACGTTAGCGTAAAGACTTTGTTTGATTCGGTCATGATTAGTGAAACGCCTGTGTCGATTTATAAAAATAATAAAACTTACATTGACGCTCCGCAAAAAAGTCGAGTGTTTCTAAATCGTATTCAGATGCCGCCGACCGAGTCTTTGCGTGAGAAATGGGACTTGGAAGCGTACGGGATGGAGGGATCTTTTGGATTTGTATTCAGATACGAAATGGGTGATATCTGCTTATTTCAGCTAAAAGAAAGAAGAGACGGAAGCCCTTTCTCGATATTTTCATCGTTATCTACCGTGGATTGGGAAGTTTTTGTTACGTGGGGAGATGTGGACATGCACACACACGCACACACGCACACACACACACACACACACACACACACACACACACACACACACACACACACACACACACACACACACACACACACACACACACAAATACACATTCGTACGCACACATCGTTAAGACCAGAAGAGGGGACAAAGGAATGTTTACGATCGTTTGAAACAACTTCCATACCTCACGAAAACATATTTAAACAGATGGAGAAACTATCGCAGAACACAGTGTAACCTAGCAACTGACCATCCATTTGACAGTTTAAATGTTTACGATCGTTTGAAACAACAGGTCAGTTTGAGGACAAAGGAGGGTTCAGTTTTATTGATGGCTGGGAATGTTACATGGGGAGATGTGGACACGCACACACGCACGCACGTACGCACACACACACACACACACACACACACACACACGCACACAAGCACACACACACACACACACACACACACACACACACACACACACACACACACACACACACACACACACACACACACACACACCCCATTACCTCTGCTATACCATGTTATTAGACATTGGTTTAACTCCATTTAAGCATTTAAACGTTAAAAGCATTGCACTTGAGAGAAGTTAAGACCATACCTTCTGTCAAAAATGATTTATGGGGGGGAGGGGTCAAGGTCAAAGGTCAATGATTTATGAGGGGTCAAGGTCAAGGGTCAAAGTCAAAGGTCAGGGTCAAATGTCAAGGTCAGGTGGGTGTGGCTTACCCTGGAAGAGGGTGGAGTTAAGACCTGCGGTGGGAGTGGTTAAACCAGGAAGAGGGTGGAGTTTTAACCAGAAAGAGGGCAGAGTTAAGACCTGCGGTGGGAGTGGTTAAACCAGGAAGAGGGTGGAGTTAAGACCTGACGAGGGAACAAAGGAGGGTTCAGTTTTTTAAGAAAGCTTGAGAATGTCGTATGAATAGCAACTGACCAGCCATTTGACAGTTTAAATGTTTACGATCGTTTGAAACAACTTCCAGATTTCGATGTATTGATGGCTGGGAATGTGACGTGTGGAGATGTGGACACGCACGCAATTCACACACGCACACACACACACACACACACACACACACACACACACACACACACACACACACACACACACACACACACACACACACACACACACACACGCAGAGGAGGGGTACAAAAGGGCGGTGTAAGGCTTAGTCATTATTTGGAGCTTTATACGTTAGCGTAAAGACTTTGTTCGATTCGGTCATGATTAGTGAAACGCCTGTGTCGATTTATAAAAATAATAAAACTTACATTGACGCTCCGCAAAAAAGTCGAGTGTTTCTAAATCGTATTCAGATGCCGCCGACCGAGTCTTTGCGTGAGAAATGGGACTTGGAAGCGTACGGGATGGAGGGATCTTTTGGATTTGTATTCAGATACGAAATGGGTGATATCTGCTTATTTCAGCTAAAAGAAAGAAGAGACGGAAGCCCTTTCTCGATATTTTCATCGTTATCTACCGTGGATTGGGAAGTTTTTGTTACGTGGGGAGATGTGGACACGCACATAAACGCACACACGCACACACACACACACACACACACACACACACACAAACACACATTCGTACGCACACATCGTTAAGACCAGAAGAGGGGACAAAGGAGGGTTCAGTTTTTACTGACCAGCCATTTGACAGTTTAAATGTTTACGATCGTTTGAAACAACTTCCATACCTCACGAAAACATATTTAAACAGATGGAGAAACTATCGCAGAACACAGTGTAACCTAGCAACTGACCAGCCATTTGACAGTTTAAATGTTTACGATCGTTTGAAACAACAGGTCAGTTTGGGGACAAAGGTTAAGGTTAACCATATGTTTGACCCTGCTTCGATGTATTGATGGCTGGGAATGTTACGTGGGGAGATGTGGACACGCACACACGCACACACGCACACACACGCACACACACACACACGCACACACACGCACACACACACACACCCCATTACCTCTGCTATACCATGTTATTAGACAATGGTTTAACTCCGTTTAAGCATTTAAACGTTAAAAGCATTGCACGTGTACGACGTTGTAATACCTTTTTTTTTAACAGCCGATGACGACGAAGTGAAAGACGAAGAACTTTGTTTGATCGATCTTACAAAGTTGGAAGATGATTATCGAGGTGTGTTTAAACCTTCGAATTATTTAATATTATGTGTATTCATTATTTTGTTTCATAGAGGAATTGCCGTAAGATCCTAACGCGATCCCTTTAACCCAATCGCAGTCTGGTGGGTCAAATGATTCTCATTTTACAAGAAAAAAACATGCGGTATACGATACATATATACATATATTTACTTACAGATTTTCCGTTTACATCTCCGGCTCGCTGGTCTCCCTTAACGCTGGCGGGTCCGTCAACGGCCATTCTAGGCAGAGGAGAAGGCTTGATTGCGCCAAAGACTCCAGACATCGAATCCTTGCTCCGAGGGGAAATCATCGAAAACGACGGTGAATGTCCGACAGGCACCCGCTGTAAGTTTTTCTCGTTTTCTGTAAGCTTTTTAAGATTCTCAGGAGCTTTAAAGAGCTCCTCTCATTCCAATGTCTTTCGCTCAAATGAATTTCGCGCCTAAGGGGAATGGGCGGGGACTGATTCCGGAGGTGGGCGGTTGTTTCCGCCAAGCAACCTTCTGGTGTGCATTAGCGTCACTTACTGAAATGGAGTGTGGACCAAGATGGATCCCTACTCTATATTCTTTTATTTAACCCAATGTTTTTTTAAATACGTGTATAATGCTTTATATCCTATGTGTTGTGAATTCCATTCTACTATATCTTCCAAGGAACCCAAAGAAATGTTACCACACCTCCCGCTTTATTTATTTTGTAGATTGCCTGAACTATTTCATAAACTAAATCTTGTCTTGTTTCTGATGCTATGTTTTTATGCTCATCAATGCACTGTTGGAGTGCGAGCACACAACTACTTTCCTTGCTTTGTTTTCCTCTATCCAGTTAACTGCCATATAAATTGCTACCAATACCCCCGTAAGAACAGATAGTTTATCACTGATTATTTTATTTAATACTATGTTTCCTTGTGGGATAACTGCTACAGCTCTTACCTTTATTTTTTTTTTTTTTATAGTTTTTGATGCATCCGTATATATCATATCTCAATCCATTTTTCTATCTGGTAACTATTTAAATTTCTATTCTTTAGTTATTGCATGTTTTCTTTTGGGTTATCAAACATCCACGGTGGTATTGCAGGCATTGGTACTGTAGGACTAACTTTAATATTGTCAATTTTAACTTTATTACATATGTCTCCTATAATCCACCCAAAACTATTCTTTTTTTTCTTTTCTCTTTTTCTTGGCAGTTTGGTAGCACTGGACGAGTTGGATATCCTTGCTTGGATCCTTTTAAAGTTGCCCAATAAACTGCTGAGAGTTGATCTCTCCTCTTGTCCAAAGGTTTTTCGTTCATTTTTACTTGTAATACTGCCACTAGGGTTGATGTAGTAGCTCCACAACATAACCTTAAAGCCTGTGACTGGATCCGGTCTATTTTCCCAAGTCATGTTTTTGAAGCAGATTGGTAAATAATGCAACCGTAATCAATAACAGATGGAATTAAAGTGATATATATACATATATTGTTTTCAACGTCAACCTATCAGCCCCCCAATCATTACCCCTCAAAGCCCTCATCATATTTAACACCTTTTTACTTTTTCCCCTATTTTTTAATTTTCCTGAAGGAACACTCTTGAAGGAATAAATAAAGTACTATCTAATCTAATCTAATCAAATCTATTTTGCTGATGTGGGTTGACTAGTTCATATTTTTATCAAACCATATTCCTAAATATTTAAATACTTGTACCTCTTCTATATTTTCACCGTAGAGTTTTTATTTGGAGCTTGTTTTGTACTTTTGTCTTTGTAAAATGTATGACTTTTGTCTTCCAACAGAGAATCTTAAACCTCAAGCCGTTCCCCAGTCTTGAACATTATTTACCACTTTGTTAGTTTTTTGATTATTTATTTTGACGCTAAATAATATACTAGTCTTTCATTAATCATTTTTTTTTTCCATTACTTTCCCCAAATTTATAATTTCCTGCCTCTTCCGGGTCTTACCCTGACTTGCATATTGGAATTATTACCGCTAATTTTCCCCTCTGCCGGTCATTCTCCTTCTTCATATATCCTGTCATATCATTTCAAGACCACTTCTTTGACGATGCTACCTAAGTTTTTGATCATTTGATAACCCACTAGGTCTTTCCCCGGTGACGTATTTTTAACCTTTTTCAAAATTCAAACCATTTCATTCAAAGAAAATGTCATATCCATAGTGTTGGTAAAGCTATTATCGTTGTCTTCCATCATTTCCCCAATATTTAAACTCATTGTTTTTTCTCTCTTTTGTTTTTCCACATTTCTCAAATCATCATTACTGTGCACTTTAACACATGTTTTTTGCTAAAGGTTCTGCTGTTTCTTTACCCGTGACTACATCTTCTTTAATAAATGTGGCACATCATCCTCTTTACCCTTCATTCCTATCTTTACGAATCGTTATATATCCTTTTATTATAAAGTTTAATTTTGGCTTCAGCCCTGTTTCTTGAATACAAATTATATGTGGTTTAGTTTTCATATTTTTAATATATCCCTTTAATTCATGTTCGGTTGCTATCAAACTTCTGGCATTCCACCGGACAATTAACAGGGTGTTGGAATGTGGTAACATGACTCCGTCACGTCTACTCTCCGTAGTACAGCTTGCACCCGGTCCCAAGATAGTTCTTTCAACAACTTTGCTGCTGCTTTGACAATCATTTTGATCTTCTCAGTCTTATTTCTAGCCTGTTCTTTACAGTTTATTACGTGAGCCAGGAATACAACTAATTTGTCCGTGGAAATCCTGTATTTGTTGCCTCTTGTTTTTTTTATTTCTTGAACTATTCACACTTCTGTTCTTTTCTACACTTTCTTGATTTCTCACTTTAAATGCCTCTGCGTATGTAATATTTCTTTCAACTTTGATTTGTTGTACTTCTGTTGCCTGTTTCATGATGTATGGCTTTTGATTATTTCTTTTTTCAATCTACAAATCCAATAAATAACATGTATTTCAAGATTACTGATAACTTTTTCAAAATAAAATGTAATTCCTGAATAAGATAATTGTATCGAATCCAATGGATTGTCTGGTCCTAAAACCTCTTTGTAATGTTTGTTTGATTCCCCCAAAATACGACACAGTCTAATTTGAAAAACATATGTGCCTCGTTGGCTGTAGTAAAAAAAAAAAAAAAAAAAAAAAAAGCAAACCCATGCCTCCTCGGTCTAACCTCTCACAGCCCTTTTTTTTCGCGTCAAAGATGGATCAGAGACCACCTTGGCCCCTAACCCCCACTTCTTCTCCACTACCAAGAGAACAGTAATTAATCCGAGCTGAGTTTTTAAAAATATTCCAACATGACTTTTTACTTTCATTTTGTATCAAAGCTGAGTTGTGCTCTCTGGTTTATTTTGCAAATGAACCGACAGAACATGATCATGTACAAGACTCGCCTACCCACAATGCACTGCAGCCAAACGCTCCTGGTCGGATGTTTTTTCGGGGTTCATGGAGAGATGCGGTAAAGAGTGGTAGCCAAGACACACGATCACACACGGTCACACTCGGCAATTATTTTGACCTGGGGAGCAGATTTAGAGGAAAAAATGTGTCTGGGGGGCCGGGATATCTGATTTTCAGGTACAAAAAACTTCACAATGACACAAAATAAACACAACAGTTAAACCTCACACTAAAAACAAGACATTGACTTGTACGTTCAAAAGACAGAATAGAACAAGTCAAGACATGCAATGCCATCTACAAAATGTTATGTAAATGTTAGTCATTACACACGTGGCTATGGTTTTGATGTATTTGTTACAGACATGTTTACGTCAAGTAACATCACATGGTTCCATTTGCACCTTTCAACAAATCTGAAAAGGAATATTAAGAAGTAAAACTTATATTTAATCCTACCTCTTCTCCGAGCACACGGTGACTGTACATACGGGTCGAAAAATGTTGACCTAATTCAGCATTTCTCAAAGTGTGGGGAATAGAGACATGACAGGTGGGGCGCGAGGAAAGGGAGGAAATTTCACTTTAATTTTTTATTTTTTTTACTATGCTTTCATTTTCTATACACACTGTAAATCACTTTGTGATTCTGTCTGTGAAATCCGCCGTATAAATAAATGTAAATTACTTATTTTTCCTGTAGGCTTTAAATTTCTCGGCAGGAGCGAAAGCTTGACAGACATAGCAACAGTAACTTTTGCAGGTGGGGCTAAGAGGAACAAACTTTCGCGCGGATGGGTAGCAGGCTAATGTGCGGACCACAATTACACAAAATGGATACATTTGCAACTCGCACCTCAAAGGTCTGCGGAGAAACAAAAAATATGACGGGTCTAATCAACCAAAAAGTCAACCTAAAAGAAAATATGGCGAAGGGTATCTTGCTCTTGGATTCACGGCAGCGGAGGTGGGGGCAGAGGAGAGACCCCTGTGTGTTTTGTGTCTAAAACGGCTATCAGCAGACAGCATGAGACCCAACAAATTAAAGAGACACCTCGAGCATCACATGATGTCCAATAAATTGTTTTGTTGGGGCGATGGGGGTAGGTGGGCCTTGAAAACTAACTAACCCCTTAGTCTAAAGTGGGGATGACAGAAAAAAAAAAAAGTTTGAGAAACCCTGACCTAATTGTACGGATCTCACTTTAAATGGCAAACCGATCATTTAAATGTTTTCACTTTGAATATGAAACGAGGAGAAGAGGTAGGATTAAATATAAGTTTTACTTCTTAATATTCCTTTTCAGATTTGTTGAAAGGTGCAAATGGAACCATGTGATGTTACTTGACGTAAACATGTCTGTAACAAATACATCAAAACCATAGCCACGTGTGTAATGACTAACATTTACATAATATTTTGTAGATGGCATTGCAGGTCTTGACTTGTTCTATTCTGTCTTTTGAACGTACAAGTCAATGTCTTGTTTTTAGTGTGAGGTTTAACTGTTGTGTTTATTTTGTGTCATTGTGAAGTTTTTTGTACCTGAAAATCAGATATCCCGGCCCCCCAGACACATTTTTTTTCCTCTAAATCTGCTCCCCAGGTCAAAATAATTGCCGAGTGTGACCGTGTGTGACCGTGTGTCTTGGCTACCACTCTTTACCGCATCTCTCCATGAACCCCGAAAAAAACATCCGACCAGGAGCGTTGGGCTGCAGTGCATTGTGGGTAGGCGAGTCTTGTACATGATCATGTTCTGTCGGTTCATTTGCAAAATAAACCAGAGAGCACAACTCAGCTTTGATACAAAATGAAAGTAAAAAGTCATGTTGGAATATTTTTAAAAACTCAGCTCGGATTAATTACTGTTCTCTTGGTAGTGGAGAAGAAGTGGGGGTTAGGGGCCAAGGTGGTCTCTGATCAATCTTTGACACGAAAAAAAAAGGGCTGTGAGAGGTTAGACCGAGGAGGCATGGGTTTGCTTTTTTTTTATTTTTTTTTTTTTATTATTATTTTTTTTTTTTACTACAGCCGACGAGGCACATATGTTTTTCAAATTAGACTGTGTCGTATTTTGGGGGAATCAAACAAACATTACAAAGAGGTTTTAGGACCAGACAATCCATTGGATTCGATACAATTATCTTATTCAGGAATTACATTTTATTTTGAAAAAGTTATCAGTAATCTTGAAATACATGTTATTTATTGGATTTGTAGATTGAAAAAAGAAATAATCAAAAGCCATACATCATGAAACAGGCAACAGAAGTACAACAAATCAAAGTTGAAAGAAATATTACATACGCAGAGGCATTTAAAGTGAGAAATCAAGAAAGTGTAGAAAAGAACAGAAGTGTGAATAGTTCAAGAAATAAAAAAAACAAGAGGCAACAAATACAGGATTTCCACGGACAAATTAGTTGTATTCCTGGCTCACGTAATAAACTGTAAAGAACAGGCTAGAAATAAGACTGAGAAGATCAAAATGATTGTCAAAGCAGCAGCAAAGTTGTTGAAAGAACTATCTTGGGACCGGGTGCAAGCTGTACTACGGAGAGTAGACGTGACGGAGTCATGTTACCACATTCCAACACCCTGTTAATTGTCCGGTGGAATGCCAGAAGTTTGATAGCAACCGAACATGAATTAAAGGGATATATTAAAAATATGAAAACTAAACCACATATAATTTGTATTCAAGAAACAGGGCTGAAGCCAAAATTAAACTTTATAATAAAAGGATATATAACGATTCGTAAAGATAGGAATGAAGGGTAAAGAGGATGATGTGCCACATTTATTAAAGAAGATGTAGTCACGGGTAAAGAAACAGCAGAACCTTTAGCAAAAAACATGTGTTAAAGTGCACAGTAATGATAATTTGAGAAATGTGGAAAAACAAAAGAGAGAAAAAACAATGAGTTTAAATATTGGGGAAATGATGGAAGACAACGATAATAGCTTTACCAACACTATGGATATGACATTTTCTTTGAATGAAATGGTTCGAATTTTGAAAAAGGTTAAAAATACGTCACCGGGGAAAGACCTAGTGGGTTATCAAATGATCAAAAACTTAGGTAGCATCGTCAAAGAAGTGGTCTTGAAATGATATGACAGGATATATGAAGAAGGAGAATGACCGGCAGAGGGGAAAATTAGCGGTAATAATTCCAATATGCAAGTCAGGGTAAGACCCGGAAGAGGCAGGAAATTATAAATTTGGGGAAAGTAATGGAAAAAAAAATGATTAATGAAAGACTAGTATATTATTTAGCGTCAAAATAAATAATCAAAAAACTAACAAAGTGGTAAATAATGTTCAAGACTGGGGAACGGCTTGAGGTTTAAGATTCTCTGTTGGAAAGACAAAAGTCATACATTTTACAAAGACAAAAGTACAAAACAAGCTCCAAATAAAAACTCTACGGTGAAAATATAGAAGAGGTACAAGTATTTAAATATTTAGGAATATGGTTTGATAAAAATATGAACTAGTCAACCCACATCAGCAAAATAGATTTGATTAGATTAGATTAGATAGTACTTTATTTATTCCTTCAAGAGTGTTCCTTCAGGAAAATTAAAAAATAGGGGAAAAAGTAAAAAGGTGTTAAATATGATGAGGGCTTTGAGGGGTAATGATTGGGGGGCTGATAGGTTGACGTTGAAAACAATATATGTATATATATCACTTTAATTCCATCTGTTATTGATCACGGTTGCATTATTTACCAATCTGCTTCAAAAACATGACTTGGGAAAATAGACCGGATCCAGTCACAGGCTTTAAGGTTATGTTGTGGAGCTACTACATCAACCCTAGTGGCAGTATTACAAGTAAAAATGAACGAAAAAACCTTTGGACAAGAGGAGAGATCAACTCTCAGCAGTTTATTGGGCAACTTTAAAAGGATCCAAGCAAGGATATCCGACTTGTCCAGTGCTACCAAACTGCCAAGAAAAAGACAAAATAAAAAAAAGAATAGTTTTGGGTGGATTATAGGAGACATATGTAATAAAGTTAAAATTGACAATATTAAAGTTAGTCCTACAGTACCAATGCCTGCAATACCACCGTGGATGTTTGATAACCCAAAAGAAAACATGCAATTACTAATGAATAGAAATTTAAATAGTTACCAGATAGAAAAATGGATTGAGATATAATATATACGGATGCATCAAAAACCATAAAAAAAAAAAAATAAAGGTAAGAGCTGTAGCAGTTATCCCACAAGGAAACATAGTATTAAATAAAATAATCAGTGATAAACTATCTGTTCTTACGGGGGAATTGGTAGCAATTTATATGGCAGTTAACTGGATAGAGGAAAACAAAGCAAGGAAAGTAGTTGTGTGCTCGCACTCCAACAGTGCATTGATGAGCATAAAAACATAGCATCAGAAACAAGACAAGATTTAGTTTATGAAATAGTTCAGGCAATCTACAAAATAAATAAAGCGGGAGGTGTGGTAACATTTCTTTGGGTTCCTTGGAAGATATAGTAGGATGGAATTCACAACACATAGGATATAAAGCATTATACACATATTTAAAAAAACATTGGGTTAAATAAAAGAATATAGAGTAGGGATCCATCTTGGTCCACACTCCATTTCAGTAAGTGACGCTAATGCACACCAGAAGGTTGCTTGGCGGAAACAACCGCCCACCTCCGGAATCAGTCCCCGCCCATTCCCCTTAGGCGCGAAATTCATTTGAGCGAAAGACATTGGAATGAGAGGAGCTCTTTAAAGCTCCTGAGAATCTTAAAAAGCTTACAGAAAACGAGAAAAACT